>NC_142935.1:19818556-19871056 GCF_046866305.1 Octopus bimaculoides
AAGTAGAGAGAGAGAGAGAACAAAAGGCAAAGGAGAAATAAAATAGAAAGAAAGTATATAAAAATCTGTTGAACTGGATAAATTATGTATTTAAAACTTTAAAAAGCAAATGTAATTTTATTGTTGGAAGCTTGAGGCAAGAAACATACAGTCTAATGACTGTAGCAAGTTAAAGATAAAGATAGTTTGTACACAAGAAAGCTATATTCTTATGGTTACTTGTAACTTCAAGTAACTCCGTTATCTGGAAAAACTTAAAATGATTCATGCCAGACTATGTGACAGGACATAACACCATGCAGCTCTCCTGCCTATTCGCACCTCAGAAACCCCTTCCAGCTCTTTCCCTCTGTCCTCCTCAGTTCCAGGAGTGACCTCCTCTGCACTTTATATTTCTATATTTTCTTAACTTTTGTTTTATTTAGAAATTTTATTTCAGATGGTCAGAGTTTGTGTGGCACCTTTGCCAAGCTTTTAGTGACAGCCTTGAACTTGCCACATTAAAACAAAATCTACTGAGAAAGATTTTCTGTCGGATTCCTCCATAGGTGTGGGAGTGGCTGTGTGGTAAGTAGCTTGCTTACCAACCACATGGTTCCGGGTTCAGTCCCAGTGCATGGCACCTTGAGCAAGTGTCTTCTACTATAGCCTCGGGCCGACCAAAGCCTTGTGAGTGGATTTGGTAGACAGAAACTGAAAGAAGCCCGTCATATATTTGTATATATATATATATATATGTGTGTTTGTGTGTCTGTGTTTGTTCCCCCCACCATCGCTTGACAGCTGATGCTGGTGTGTTTACGTCCCCATAACATAGCGGTTCGGCAAAAAGAGACCAATAGAATAAGTACTTACAAAGAATAAGTCCTGGGTCGATTTTCTCGACTAAAGGCAGTACTCCAGCATGGCCACAGTCAAATGACTGAAACAAGTAAAAGTAAAGAGAGTAAAGAGAGAGTGGTGATCCATTGTGTATGTGTTTGACCCTTACATTACATATTCTTTGTCTGAATATCTGACCATCTTCATCTAATTCAACATTTGAAGGCTTTAATTTTGAAAAAGTAAATATTTTAGCATTTTTTTCTTTTTACTTGCCAGATTTAGATATTCCATTGGCTTATAAATTTCTAATTTCTAATATGTCAAGATTCAATTTTAAAACATTACTGTGTAAATCAAATACAGTAATGTATCCTCCTTAATTATCAAATGATAATGTTATCAGTATCAGATGACAATGTTACTATTAGATAATACATGTATAGACGTTTTATGAAATTCTTTCTTAATATGGACAGTACAATAAGCATGAAAATAAAAAAGATAAAGATTATAGGCATCACTATATAGCATATCAAGGAATAAATTTAGTATATGAAGACTTAAACGATATTGATTTGGGGCAGTTTTAGGGGTGAAAATCTGGATGCTAATATGTGTACATGGTACATAATATCTATCTATCTATTTATCTATCTATCTGTGTGTGTATACATACATACATACATACATACATACATATATATATATATATATATATATATATATATATATATATATATATATATATATCGTATATATATAATATGTATGTATGTATGTATGTACAATTGTGTTAATGGGTGAAAGTTTTTGTAACTATTTTACATATAGTATACCGAATTATTACAGTGAACATTGATAAATTAATATGACAACAAATTTCCATAGCTACAAACATTTTATTCTTATATTTCTTTTTTTTTTTTTTTAATATTTTTATTCTATTTAAAATAGTTCTAGATCATCTAAAATCAATGTAACATTTTATACTCGTAAATCACAGAAATAAAAAGAGATACATATTTTAATCCATATTACTTGTCTATAATATTTCACTCTATCTAATCAAAACTTTCAGCATATTCATTGGTGTCTTTTGCTTTTGGTTTTGTTTGTTTACATCATATATAAATAATGTAAGATATTTGATTGTCTGTCTTTTGCTTTCTTTGCTGTTTGACCTTTTCTTGTTGTTTCTTCAGACTGTCAGTTTCATTTGAAATCTTAGTTTGGAAAACTGACTTGATATGAGCTTTATTGCAAAGAGTAATAATAATTTAATAATTATCAGTATCAAGAAAATAAAATTAGGCAAGGCAGCAAAGTGTATGATTGAAAGGATATTCAACAATCCAGTAAAAGAATCCTTAGGACTTGTTTGTCTCGTTTATTCCAGAAAAACTACTGTACAACTGGTTTTAGATTATTTGTAAGAGTTTGGAAACTAGTAAAATCTTCAGAGTATAATTGTTTCTAATATAAAAGGCAGAACTGAGATTAAGATGATCCATCAGAATTAGTCAAAGTTTAGGACTTGAGAAATAGATTATTACCAGATTAAAGTACAAAACAATAATTATAAACTTGTTAAGGTTATCTCTACAGATTTTCAGTAGAAATTGTAGGAGTGGCTGTGTGGTAAGTAGCTATAGGCGTAGGAGTGACTGTGTGGTAAGTAGCTTGCTAACCAACCACATGGTCCCAGGTTCAGTCCCACTGCGTGGCATCTTGGGCAAGTGTCTTCTACTATAGCCTCGGGCCAACCAAAGCCTTGTGAGTGGATTTGGAAGACGGAAACTGAAAGAAGCCTGTCGTATATATGTATATATATATATATATATATATGTGTGTGTGTGTATGTGTTTGTGTGTCTGTGTTTGTCCCCACCAACATTGCTTGACAACCGATGCTGGTGTGTTTATGTCTCCCATAACTTAGCGGTTCGGCAAAAGAAACTGATAGAATAAGTACTAGGCTTCTAAAGAATAAGTCCTGGAGTCGATTTACTCGACTACGGGCAGTGCTCCAGCATGGCCACAGTCAAATGACTGAAACAAGTAAAAGAGTAAAAGAGCTTGATTTTGTTACATTTTGTATCTGAGACACTTTATCTGTGTCGTATCAAGCATATCAGACAGAAAACGTCATTAGTTATAGCCATCAGTGATGGCTATAATTTCTATTGAAAATCTGTAGAGATAACCTTAATAAGTGACGTAGTAGCACTGCTAACACAGTAGAACACAGTATTGACTTATAAAACGTTTAATATACTCTGTACTATATTATGGTTGCATAACGAAATATGGTGTCCTTACACGTCATTAGTAATTATAAAATCTTGAGTCATTAAGACAGAGAACAAATTAATATCTAAAATTATGAATAAAAAACAGTAACCAATCATGGATAACTTTTTTCAAGAAATGGGCTGCATGAGATACAGTTAATCATCAGAGAAACAGCGCTACTAAAAAGAATTAGGTGAATTTTTCATTAGATTTGCCATTCAGAAAATCATATGGGCTGCAGTTTGCTGATAACTGCACTCAACTTTTATGAATTTTTCAGAAATTGCATATCAAAAAAAAATCACACTGCTCAAATATTTAGTATTTCAAAGGGTTTAGGAATTTTTCAAATACTACTGTATCAACAGAATTTTATAACAACTCAAAAGTTGAGAACATTGAAATTTATTCTATTTATTACATTCATCTTCTTTTTCAAATGGTTGCAACTGAGATGCATTTTAAAATGTAGTGCCAGTAATCTCTTGCCACATTAGCTTTGGTAGATCCTCAGTCTCGTATTGTGTGTCTCTGCTAATTATATGAATATATTTTAATGGCCTTCCTTCTGTGTTGGACTGCAGAAATTCCCTAAATCTAATATCTAATCTGGCTAGTTGTTCAGTGTTAGATATTATTGGTCAGCAATGTCAACACAACATTGAGCAAAAATACTAGACATGGGTTAAAGGTATCCTTAAATATCTTCTTTAGTGATGAGCTCTGTCTGTGAGATATTTTTGGCCCTTGGGAAAAGCCAGGTTTACTGTCTCCACAAGCAATTAAGAATTATATAATTGTTATAACAGTATACAAGTGATATACCTAAAAAAAAAACAATAATAGTATATTCCAGATATTCCCTTAACCAACACAACCTATAAGTTCTATATCAATTCTGTAGTTCACAGACTATAAAATATTCAGGCACTGATTTAATAATTCAGCAGAAACAATACATAAATTTAATGCAAGGATAGAAACAGCCTTTCCTTTGACAGATATCAAATAATAGTAGCCTTTATATACATTAGAAGAAAATAAATTTATCTTCCAGGAAATATAGTTTACTTTATAATTATATATATATATGTATACGTGTATATTATACGTGCATACATACATACATGTATATATATATATATATATATATATATATATATATATATATATATATATGATTTGTACATATGTTTTATATATACATGTATATATCTATACGAATATATGTATACATAAATATATATACATATATACATATCATATATACATGTATATATACATATATATATATATGTATGTATATGTATATATATATATATATATATATATATATATATATATATATATATATATATATGTATATATGTACATATATATAGATATATATACATGTATATATATTTATATATATGTACATATATGAATATATATATCTATACATATATGCATGTATACATATGTATATATATATATATATATATATATATCTATATATATATATATATATAACATGAATAAATGAATAATTTAGGAGATTTATGAATCAGTTGAAAGGTTCTTTGTGTTTTTAGATTTATCAAAGGGACCGAGAGGACGTAGTATGGACTTGCGCAAGCCTAGATTGTACAGGTTAGGTATTAGACGGAACACACTTAACCACAATGTGACAAATGCATGGAATAGTCAACCAGATGACATGGTAAGTCTGAAAAATGAAAACCATATGCAAATACCTCACTGCTTTGACTGTTGACTTCAAAAAGCTTATTTTAAGGCTTACACAAGACAATGTGAAATCTTAGAAATATGCATGGATAGCTGCAATGTGTTATTCTTAAAAAAAATGTTCACTTATGCTTAGATGTTGGTTTGTTATTGAAATTAATTACTTTAGCAATGATTTTTCAAAAACATGGTAATAATTAAAAACTTACATGTGTTCAATTATACTTTTCACTTGATTGACTTCAGCATGTAATAAAACTCTAAAATTATTTCAAGGAATACAAATGCTTAAAATAAGGGAAATTCAAGCTGGTTCTTTTAAAATATTAACATACTTATAATAGTATGAAATGCATGCTTTGTGTATTGAAATATTGTGACTAGAAAATGCAATGTGTTTTTGGTTTCTTTTTTTTTGTGTGTGTATTTTTGTTTTGGTTTTAATCAGTTAAATTTGTTTGCACACATAATTAAATTTCTAAGAAGCTAGGTCATGTTTTTGAGCAATTAGATTGATGTCTAACATTCCACTCAAGTTGGCTCAATTTACCTATTCAATGGCAGAAGTTAAACCCTCTTCCTTATCATTCAAATTTACAAAAATTTAATGAGAGATCTGAAAACTACCATCCAAACTTGAATAACTCTGGCATTCATAACATTGAGTATTATATTTAATTTTTGCTCTTTGAGTTCATTAAAGAAATGCTTTAGCTAATTCAAGTAATTGCAGCAATTACTAATAAAGCAGACAGTTTTCCCTGATAAAATGCCACTTAGCCTTGAGGATCTTATGACAGTTCATCCACATTCTTGCATTGTTCCTTATCTGAAACAGCAGTTCTTGCTGTTGCCAACTTTTAGCCCTCTCTTATACGCAGATAAATACGATGCACCAATTCTAAAACCAGAATGCTTACAGTATACATAATTATTCAAAGGTAATTGCAATAATGTCTTAATTTAATACATGCATGAGTATGGTAATTAAAATAATTATTTGCTACAATTATTTGCTACTTATCTCCTGCTTATATTGAATGAAGACATTATTAGATTTGTTGTTGTCCAGTTCACATGATATTTCACTAACAACTTTGAGGAAGAAGAAAATTATGTTAAAAGGCTACCATATTATATAAACCTTTTGCAAAACCCCACAATTGTCAATCACATTATTACTTAGTATGATTTGGTAGTATATATAATGCTTTCACTAATTGAGACTATGGATATTATATTAACTATCTCATTCTTGATCTACCCGCCCCCAGTCTCCTACCAGTTGCTTGGCTTGAAGAATCTCTTTTGTGATCCTTTCCTGAAATATTCTAACTACATGTCCTAACTGCCAGAGCTGTTTTCTCACAATGTGAAGAAGTAGGTTCTAAACCTGGAGAGACTCCCTGATCTTCTAGTTATGCACCCTGTTGAGCAACATTTCTTCAGACATCCTTCATAGGAACCCCATTTTGGTTGCTTGCATTTGAAATTGTTTTCTCTCTGTTACTACCCATCACTCTTGACCTTAGCTGTGGAAAAGTACAAAAACCAAATTGCAGATAGCAAGTTTGGTTTTCTTTTTACCAACTTCTCTACTTTAGTACTTATAATATGAATGATGGATAGTCTCATAAATATATGGACGTTAAGAATATATTTCAGTTGCACAAATTTAGATTTACTTGGAACTGCTAAATACTAAATATTATTACATTACCTTTTCTTCAAGCAAAAGAAGCACTTTTATAATTCTGCTGAGAAAATATTACTTATCATTTGCTACTCTCTGTCTTTGTCTCTCTCTCTCTTTCTTTCACTCTCCTCTTTTCTCCATATATGTATATATATATATATGTGTGTATGTGCATGTGTGTATACATATATACACACACACACACACATATATATATAAATATATGTGAGTGTCGTTTCCTCTTACTCTTCTCTCTCTGTCTCTCCTGCATGAGCTTTTTACTCCTCTTTACAAGTACATATTTTTTCTTCAAGATAACTTACAATTAATTTGTATTTTATCTCAACAATGCAGTTAAAAATGTCTCTCATAAAATTACAGGCCCTGTCTGCAGTAATATTTCTTAATTTAGCAACATACAAGAAAAATAATTGTTATCTTACTTTCAATATATAAGACCTATCGATATCAGGACATTATTTTATCTTAAGTAATACATACTGAATTTATTATCGATAAAATTAAATATATGATTCTTATTTCCATATAAATTAAACATCAATTGAAAAGAGATGCGTGTTACATGTTTATTGATATATATATGTATATATATATATATATATATATATATATATATATATATATATATATATATATATATATATATATATATGAAAATATATTTTGCTGAATAAAAGGCTTTGCTTGAAAATGTTTGCAGCATATTAAACTTTAACCTTTGCCTAATTTCTGATGGTTTGAAGTTAAACTTACTCAAATAACAAAATACTGTATTCTAACCATTTCATAACTGTATCTCTAACAATACACACTACTTTGCATTTCTTTTAATTTTGTAACTTATCACAAATCTTCCTGGAATTTGGTAAAACAATTTACTTCTTTTTTTTTAATATAAATATGATGGTGTTTGGAACATAAATAAAAGGTTCTTAAATGAGATTATGATTGATGATTATAGTTTACATATGAAAACTTTAAAGTTGGAGCTTTTATATCATAGTACTTGGAGCTGTCTCAGGTAGATTGGTATCAGAAGAGTTAAATAATATCCTTTGAATGTGTTGTTACTTTATTAAAAATGCACATGAAAAAAAGAAATACCAATACTAATAAACTCTAAAAATGCCCTAAATTCACAAGTATATGGTTGTTTACTACAAAACAAAATGTTTATATATATATATATATATATATATATATATATACAGAGAGAGAGAGAGAGAGAGAGAGAGAGAGAGAGAGAGAGAGAACAAATAGTGGGGGATTATCTATCTAGGCAAAATACTTCATAAGCTATCTGTTGGCACATCAGGCTAACAATATTAGTTAAATTAGTGAAGAACTCCAAGTAATCTTTTGGTAAGGTTCCAAGTTATGGTTCATCACAATTCTATATTGTAAATCTATGAATGGGCCCCAGATAAACTGGTTTTTAGAGAGTGATATATAAGAAACAAGTTAAAAATAATGGTCATTATATGTAATTCCAGAAATGGCTCTGATGAAAGTAGCATTAATTTTCTTAGGTCATTCAATTTACCTCAATTGATCAATAGACCAATTGAGTAAACCTATCAGTAATGTACCTATAATGACTGCTGGAAACCTTACAGTGTGGAGTGAGTGCTTTTAAGTGGCACCTGTACTGACAGAGTCACCAAGTACTTGCAAGACAAAAAAAAACAAAATTCCAAGTAGAGAGGGGGCATTGAAGGAGGTGATCTTGTGTCGATGATGAAAGGTTATTGTGAGACAGAGAGACAGTAACATGTGTCTTGCTGTAGAAGTACAAGGTTACCTGGCTGGGGAGAGAGAAAGAGAGAGATTAGGAATGAACACAGAAACAGATGCACAAGAGAATTAGATAAATAGATTATTTATATGTGTTATAGTCGACGAGAATGCATCGTAGCTCTTCGCTCTGACATCCAAAACTCCGAGTACTATAATGACAACTTACTGTTTGTTCTAAATTTTATATATATATATATATATATATATATATATATAGGAAAATGAAGAATAAGGCAGAATGCTAAATTGGAAGCATGTTTTAATAAAGATTTCTAACCGGCTTTCATTGCGAAGCAAATTTTCAAGAAGCAGAATGAAAATGTTTTTTTACAAAGAAGTACAAAATGAAGAAAATAATATATAAAAAAAATAATTATACCAATACATTATATTGTCTTTGAGCTTTTGAAGTTCAGTGGTAGTTCATGTATATAATGGTTGGAAAAATAAGGATGCATGAGAATTGAGAGTTTTGTTAGGTTTAAAAAGAGGGTTAAAAGTTTGTGTTAAGCAGGAAGTGTGGTGTCAAAACAGGAAGTGTGTATAAGGGGAGACAAATGTTTTTAGTTGGAGTTATGAACTCTTTTTCAACAGGAAACTCCAACTAAAAACATTTGCCTCCCCTTACACACACTTCCTGTCTTGACACCACACTCCCTGCTTAACACAAACTTTTAACCCTTTTTTTAAACCTAACACAACTTTCAATTCTCATGCATCCTTATTTTTCCAACCATTATATACATGAACTACCATTGAACTTCAAAAGCTCAAAGACAATATAGTGTATTGGTATATTTATTTTTTTATATATTATTTACTTCATTTTGTACTTCTTTGTAAAAAACATTTTCATTCTCCTTCTTGAAAATTTGCTTCGCAATGAAATCCGGTTAGTAATCTTTATTAAAACATGCTTCCAATTTAGCATTCTGCCTTATTCTTCATTTTCCTATTATTTCTCGACGTGCGGTTAACACAACCCCACTATTTACTGACTTATATATATATATATATATATATATATATATATATATATATATATATATATATATGTATATATACTGTCCATCCCATACCAGCATGGAAAACAGACATTAAATGATGATGACGATTTATATATATTTTATTAAGACAATGAACAAAATTCCCTTAAGGGATGTGAGCATCCTAGTTCTCCAGTTTATATCAGCATTCAGTTGAAACCAAGCATATTAGTTTATCATTGAAACGTATGGGTATTTAAAAAAAACTTTATGAATGAGAAAATGAAGAAAATGGATAAAATTTGTAGGCAGGAATTTTTCTTTATGAATTTAAATGTCTTTAAATAAATAACATCTGTAAGTCAATTTCATTCATTTCTCATTCATATATAAATATAATATATATATATATATATATATATATATATATATATATATATACATACACATATATATAATCCGAAAAGTTTAGTATTAAATATCTATCTTGGCTGATCTTACCAATCTGCTCTCTCTCTCTCTCTCTCTCTCTCTCTCTCTCTCTCTCTCTCTCTCTCTCTCTCTCTCTCTCTGTATATATATATATATATATATATATATATATATATATATATATACATGAACTTGTATATAACACATACACATGTTTGTGCGAGTGTACATATATGTGTGCATGTGTGTCTGCCTGTGTGTCTATGTAGGTATAGGCACATTTCATTACAATATCAATTTTTATTGCTTAACATATTCATGTGGTGGGAATAGCTCTTCATGTTTCCATTTACTACAGATTGGACAATTCCACAGCAACTGGAACAAGAATATTCTTGTTGTCCAAAGGTTGATTGAGACAACTGAAATGTTTAGGGTGAGGCTGAGAAATTGAGATGCTTCATCTTGCTTTTCATATTCTATTCTAACAAAATAGAATCTGCATGGCTCAGAAGTTAGAATGTTGGGCTTACAATCATGAAGTAGTGAGCTTGAATCTGAGCTGTGTTGTGATTTTGTCTCCTTTTATCAAATGCATGGCCCAATGGTTAGAGCATCGGGCTCACAATCATGAAGTAGTGAGTTTGATTCCCAGACCGGGCTGTGTGTTGTGTTCTTGAGCAAGACACTTTGTTTCACGTTGCTCCAGTAAACTCAGCTGTAGAAATGAGTTGCAATGTCACTGGTGCAATGCTGTATCAGCCTTTGCCTTTCCTTTGGATAACATCAGTGGTGTGAAGAAGGGAAGGGTGGTATGCATGGGTGACTGCCGGTCTTCCATAAACAACCTTGCCAGGACTTGTGCCTCGGAGGGTAACATTCTAGGTGCAATCCCATGATCATTCATGACTGTAAGGGGTCTTTATACTAACGAAGTAATTGTTAATGAGTTAGTGTTCTCTCTCTTTGTGGATGGAGTAAAGCTGTACTTATCCATCATATTTCTGTATAAGTGAGTTCACCGAATTAGTGTCTGTGTGTCATGCCTTGTTTTAGTACAATGTAATTGTGGAAACATGATGAAAGCAAAAACTCAAGCAGTTGTGACCCAATACCTCCCTCTCTCCATTCCTCCCTCTCTCCATTCCTCCCTCTCTCTCATTCTCTCACTTTCTGTATACATACACATTGTGAATGTGTGTGGTGTGTGTGTGTGTCTGTCTGTCTGTATAGGTGGAGGATTATAAATCTATGTATATATATATATATATATATATATATATATATATATATATATATATATAATTATCTGAGTGTGTGTAGTGTGTGGTTATGTATATCATTTGTTCATTCTACACTCATTTTTCTACTTTTAATGAATACTGACATTAATTGGATATATAATTATATAAGAACTTTTTTGTGGATGAATGTCTCTCTTGTGACTAACTTTTGCAGATTTTGTAAATAAGGGATGTTTTTTTTTATTTCACTAAACTTTGAAGAAGCAGGGTTGCAGGCACAATGTTCATCAGGAATATAAACTATAAACACAGCACTAGTTTTAGCTCTTATGGTCTCATGCAACTAAAATGAAAATGCTACATACAAACAAACACACACATGCACACACACACACATACACACACACACACACTCACACATGTACACATACACACAAGCAATCATCAATAGACACACACATGTTGCAGAGACATACACTTGCGTACACTATACAGGCACAATCACAGAAATATTTCAAAGGGTGGGCACAAGGTCATAAGAGAATATAATTCCAGCAGAAAAGAGCATAATAACGTTATTTAGAAGAGGGCACTTCTTTTCTTGAGGAGAGCACATGCCCCTCACCACCCCACCCCCACTTCTCCTGCTACACGTGTGTACTGTGCTAGCTATTTTGAGGCGAGTGAGTTAGTTGATGCCCTCAACCCAAGTACTTAACTGGTACTTTATTTTTTTGATCGTGGGGAGTTGAAAGGCAAAATCAACCTAAGCTGGATTTGAATTCAGGATATAAAAGTTCTGAAAGAAATACCACATGAAGATTTGTTTTGATGTTCTAACAATTCTGACTACTCGTCATCCATAATAATAATAATCCTTTTTACTAAAGGCAGAGGGCCTGAAATTTGGGTGGAAGAACTCGTTAATTACATTGACCCCAGTGTTTCACTGGTACTTAATTTATTGACCCTGAAAGGATGAAAGGCAAAGACAACCTTGGCAGAATTAGAACTCAGAATGTAACAACAAGCGAAATACTGTTAAGCAATTTGTCCAGCATTCTAACAATTCTGGATTATTTTAATAAAAATAACAAAATGATGAAAGCAACAAGCAAGAACTAAAAATTAAAATAGAAAAGAAGCAAATTAAAAGAATGTATGAGAAAAATTATGGGGAGAGAAGTAAAATAAAAAAAAAGTTACATTCTTAGCGAAAGGGAGTAATTTTTGAAGTAATTAAACAGTGAAGAAATTAGCATGTAAATTAAAAATAATATGATAGAGGTTATTCCAGTAGAGCTCTAACGAATTGCAGGCAATTAAATAATTATATAGATAAAGGTAAAGAAAGTAAAATTAAAAATCTATTTTGGAAGTTAGAACAAAGATAGAATTAGTGGAGAGATAGTTAGAGAATAATAGTTGAAAGGGTGGATTAAATAGAAGTGAAAGTGAGTACGTTTAGATATTACTCTAAAAAGGGCTTTGGAATATTTCTAAAATATTTTCTAAATGTTTTAAAGAGAATTTATTGAAACATTGTAATAATTTAAGGTAAGAGTAATCTAAAACCTCAGGGTTTTGAATTTTGGCACAAGACCAACAATTTCAAGGAGGGGGCATGTCAATTACTTGCCCTAGTGAACAATTGGTACTTACTTTATCAATCTCAAAAGGATGAAAGGCAAAGTCTACCCCAGTGGCATTTGAACTCAGAACATAAAGTTAGAAGAAATACTTCTAAGCATTTTGTCCTGTGTGGTAATGATCCTGCCAACTCACTGCCTGCAGAACCTCAGTTAATATTATTAAGAGTCCCTTATAGGTAAAAGCTTTGTTAGCTGCAGTGGGTAAAAGCTTAAAATATAAGAACCAATCTTCTCGTGTGAGAATATGTGAAGAGTGGAGGCAAAGCTTCTTTATTCCTCTCTCTATTTTTTAGTCACTGTCAGAATCAACTGCACTTCTTCTCTGTGAGAAGAGTATGGCAAGAAAAATTTCACTCTAGTCTTTTCTCCAAGACAAGCACTTCCACTCTGTCACAGTGGAAATACCTTGTTACCAATGTTTCGTCAGAGTATGGTACATTCTGATAATGATGTACATCTGTATGTTTGAATACATACATATATTCATACATATATACATATGTGTGTGTATATGTATATATCTATGTATATATATGTTTATATATATATATATATATATGAGTTACACATGCACATACATAAATGTATATATATGTGTATGTATGTAAGTGTTTGTGAGTGTGTATGAAACAATGCAAACTAAAATACCAGATTTTCAAAGGTTTTAAGATAAGTACTTTTTAGATCTTTCACATACTTGTAAATATTTTTTTTAAATATGCATTTTCAAGATATACTACTGGTTCAAGAGTATCAGTAATAAGCGCACATATATTTATTTTACTTTACATTGTTGAAATTCATTCAACTATATTTAAAACCTTACTATGAAGCATCCTAGAATTTGATAAGAACTGCAATGCATTAGATGATAGCAATATGAAAATTAATTCTACTTTTTAACAAGGATTCTACTTACCTCTAAATATCTTTTCTGACAAGTGTAAGTATGGAATGATACATGATGTAGATATATGCAATTTCATTTTCTGCCAAGGGCTTATATGTTCCAGTATTAGACTATTTTCTATAGCAAACACTTATATGATTAAGCTTACTTACAGAATTATATATCTTAGATATGCTTACTAAGAATTTTGCAATAGATTTTGATGTTTACAGAGATGATGAGTCAACTGTAACAAAAGCATAGTTGGTCACAGTTCAGACAAATTCAAGAAGGAACATAATTTATGCTTTTAACATATTTACCCTTAAAATTCTTAAAATGATAGAAGGGCTCTGTATTTTAATTTTTTTTTTTGCCCTATTGAAGCTTTTGGCTTCCTTAAGTTAACTTTGAAGCCCATTGATCTCAGGTTTTGCTACCAGATCAGTAATTCATTTCCTAAATCTTGAATAGCTTTGACTATAAGGACTAGGCAATCAGCCGATAGGAGTTCCCAGGGACAGCTAATCTTAAACTCCTCTATTAATGCCTACAGGACTATAATGAAAAGGTGGAACTTGAGGAGTGAATCTGATGATCTTACTATCTACATACCAAATTTGTCACTGAACATATACATATTGCTGATTCTCATCTTGTTAACTGTGCCTCATTACATGGCTTGTAGAGCACTCAAAGGCCATTCATATATTGTTACTTCCTTAATTATAATTGGGTTACAGAGTACGGAACCCTAGTTGAAAGCCTTCTCTAGACTAATGAGTGCTTATTCTTAGCCAAGCATTTGTTGTCTCACTAGAAAGATGGTATCAATAATTCCTGTTATGCATGCAAATCCAAAATAGCTCTTCGTGTAGTCAAATTTTCCTCTCAATCAATTGTACGATAACTCCTTATCTAACTTTCATTATCTGGTCTAACAATGCTTCAGTAATTGCCTCATTCTGGTGCCTCTCCTTTTGTTCTTGTGCCATCTGACAAAGATACTGTTTTACCAGATGGTGGTTGTTATATCTTCCTGCACCACCTGATTTGCTGGGGAAGTGACTAGAGTGTACTTAATTCCATCACACATTTTAATCATCTTAGCATTTATCTTTGATGCTCCAGCTGCTTTCTTGACCTTCATATCTTTATCTGCATTTGCTCCCAAACTGTTACTAATGAGAATAGCTGGTTTCTCTCTGAAGTCAGCAAAAGAAAGACCTTTTTCTTATATGTATGTGTGTTTAATGTATTTTCAGTATACATAAATATATATGTATGTGACTGTATATATATATATATATGTCTGTCTGTCAATAAAATATGCTTTCTTTTATGTGAAGAAATAATTAGAATATGCTGTCCTTTATTTATAGGATACTCAAATAGGTAATTGCACACCCAGACGCATATACATACACAGCAAATACAGACAGACAGACAGATAGATGGATGGATGGATGGATGGATGGATGGATGGATGGATGGATGGATTATCTGCAGGGTTCATTAGAATCAAGATGTGTCAACACATAGTATACATGGATTGGCTAGGTATCATAACATTGAGGTGCTGGTAGTGTACTGCAGGAATATACTATATAGAAATAGGTACCAAATCTAATATAAACTGTAGATCTGACTCACGGTTGGTTCCAGAACACAAATGGGATTTTTGAGTACATAAATAAAATTCTACCGAAACAGCTGTAGTAAATTTTAAACTCCATTTGTGCTCTTCTTTGTGTGTGTGTGTGTTTATTTGTGTATGTATGTGAATATATGAGTGCATGTGTGCATGCATGCACATACATATATATATATATATATAGTTATACACACACACATTTATAAACATATACGTATGTATATATGTATAGGCATATCATATATATATTACCAAGTGATATTATCTACTGTGACATCACGTGACTCCCTCTTGATCAGTTGCAGCCCATCTCCCAGTAGCCATTTTTGACCTCCTGTACCTCTCCATTCATTTGGCTATTCTACAGGCCTGAGGAGACAGGCTCCATTAGGGGCCTGCAAAACTTGAGGTAGCATGAAATCCAAATCAAGCTGTCTTGAATAATACATGTAATTCCTAATCAATGTGTTGAGCGCCCTTTCTGTAATTTGTCCACTCACTCACATCTTATATATATATATATATATATATATATATATATATATTCAGACACACACACACAGACATACACATATATCAGATAGTGGATCTATTTTATGTTCATATCTTATTTTATCTTTTGATCAAGTATAATTCTGCAAGTACCTTACCATTCATTGTTGCCTACAAAAATATTTTCCTGGCTTACTGCTTTTCCTTTCAAACATATTTTGTTAAAAATACTCATTTATCGAATTATCATTTATGCTTTCATGGTAGTACTTATCATGAGCTTTCAGCATAAATGTTTCCATTTAATCCTTTTACTAAGTTAAATATATCTTCTTACCATTATCTTATACTGTTTTATATTTTAAACATTTAGTATTTTCCCCCCTCAGAAGCACATCATTTTTTCAATAATTGCATCTTGAATGTTAAGCTTCTTTTCTCTTTGGCATAAACTATTTTAAACAGAATTTCTTTTCCATATGAGGCAACTCATCAAGAAATGGGTATTTGGATATTATCATAATAGCATTGCCTTCAGTAATATCTCTAAATATCTATTGTTTGAGTTTCATTTCTGCAACAAACAAAAGCTCCATTATCATCTTGTTTTGTTCCCTTGTTTAGCTCCTTACTTTCATGAGCATTCATTTCCACTCTGGACTATTTATGACAAATCATCATGTATATATTACTAAACATCTTTATTTATCATCATTTTTTTCTTTTTTTTTTTTTTTGACTTTTTTGTGTCACTCAGACTTCCTATGTTCCTCTAGCATTTTGAATTTAACTAAGTCTATTTTAATAAGACATTCTAAAAATTATTCTTCAATTTACATAAAAATACTGAGGTCTATATAACGATCATCTATTGTTATTAGGTGGCAAAATGGCTTTATGCCAATATCTTTTCCATATCACTCAAATGTTGTTGGCTCTTTTCGGATAAAGTTTTGAAAAAAGTTAGTCTTGTTTGACTGAATATAGCATCAATCAGATATTACACCAAATTCATTTTAACTCTGAAAGGTAAGACTACAGTGCATGTAAATCTGTCTTGAACTTAATAATATTGGGAATAAATAGATAGGTAAGTTTTACCAAAGTAAATCACTTTAAAGATGAACAGATTAGAACGAAAGTAATATATTATAAAATGTGATTAGGATTAGATTTTTGATAATATAATAACAGAAATTGATATAACAACATAAGAAAAAAAAATTAACAAATTTCAATCAGGAAATCAAAATGTCAAGAAAAGCAAAAGCAAAGAAATGTTTCAGATAATAATAGGATATCACACAAACAGTTCCTTCAGAAGACTATGGTTGAATGATCTTAACTCTGAATATAACACTGAAGTTAACTCAGGCAATATATAATAGTTTATTGCCCATATAATTACTTAGTCAAAGAATATTATGTTTTAGTTTTCATAATTTCAAATGTTTGGTTGCAATTTATAAATGTATACTTTAATCACTTCACAACTTTTTAAGAATTTATTTACTTGACCAATATTTAAAGCACGCAGTATCTATTCTATTTATTAGTAGAGTCTATAATATCAAAAAAAAAAAAAAGAAATGTTTAGTGATATATTTATAAACATCTTAAAAATGTTGTTTGCTTAAATAATTTACTTTAATCTTTTCAAAATTTAATAGTATTCGTTATATTATTTTATAACTGTTATTTGTAAACATGTTTGAGTTTGTTTATTTTTATGCATTGAATGATCATCTTGTACTTTTTTACATTCAGATTATTTTTATTTCAATATTATTTTCATGTTTTGTCTTTTTTATTTATCTATTTATTTATTTATTTATTTATTTATTCATTTTATTTATTTATTTTTCCTCATATCAAAATAATTGCAAATGGTGGTTTGATTGAAATAACTATTAGCAGAATCTTTGAAGTATATAGACTTGAAAAGCAAAATTGGTCCATATCAAAGGTTGTTACAATTATCATTAGGAAAATTTCACAGTGAGAAGCTTATAGTGATTCAATTTCATTAAGTATAAGATTTTCATTGTGTGATTAAAACTTTCCCTTCCAGATGAGAGATTTCTTCTCCAGTGAGAGGTGAGTCAGTCATATCAGGGCCATATTGAATTGCACCTCACCTAACAGACAGCTGGTGTGACCAACGCCAATCAGGAAGTATTCCCCATAACATCTTACTGTTGTCTTCATAACTTTGGAAAAAAAAACAATCAAATATACGGCTATATATATATGGAAGATCATTGAAACAAAAAATTAAAGCATGACACAATTATTATATATTTTTAATACAATTGGCAGTTTCTTTTAGAACCATACAAAGATTTTCTAAAACATCACTTATACTTCTAAATATATAATTATTTCCATTTTATAAATAAATAAAAAAAATTCCTCTGTTTTAGTTATACTAATGTACACAGATTTGTGACTAATAATTTCCTTCCACTATTATGGATTATTTCATTTAATCAATGTTATTAAGGGAATTATAGAGAAATATTTTCTGCACAAAATTGCTGTCTGATATTTACAAATAAAATAATTAAGTTAAAATGCATACACTAACTTCTTAGAATTAAATATTTACCTTTCATTGTAATAATTACTACATCACATGATATGTTACGGAAGTCAATCAAGTGAATTTTTAAAACTAAGTACAAGTGTTTTGTATCATGTTTTTTTTTTTTTTTTTATATAAATTGCCAATAAATTCGCAGACATACATTGAACGACATACAACCAGTCTAGTTGTGTAAATAGACTAAATGGTTAATGCACAGCGTTCTCACTGTAGGAAAAGTTTGGAAACATCCAAGTGATTCTAACCATCTTATTGTCACACAAAGAGGCAGCAGTGTAGAGCTACACTCACTGTCTCAGTGTTTTATATTTGTTTTGGGACAATATTTTGTCATTGAACTCATAATAATTAACCCCAGCATATTAATATTTGACATATACTTTTCATGGGATTGAAAAATTAGTAACGAGGTACCACAGAAAATACTTCATAAAAATTAGGTTGGCTCTCTAATATCTTGATCATCTCTATTACTCAAACAGCCATTAAAAATATATCTAATGGGTTTATCTGCATTTGATAGAATAGGGTAAAGGGTAAAAATGCCCTTCAATCATGAATGACCATGAGATTGAACCTAGAAAGTTGCCCTCTATGGCACAAGTCCAGGCAAAGTTGTTTATGGAAGACCAGCAGAACCCCATGCACACCAGCCTCTCCTCTCCATGCTACTAATGTTATCCAAGGGAAAGGCAAAGGCTGACACAGCTTGGCACCAGTAACGTTACAACTCATTTCTATAGCTGAGTGAACTGGAGCAATCTGAAATAAAGTGTCTTGTTCAAGAACACAACACACAGCCCAGTCTGGGAATCAAACTCACTACTTTATAGTTGTGAGCCCGATGCTTTAACCACTGAGCCATGCATTTGATAAAATGAGACAAAATCACACTGAAGATATGTGTGTCATAGTCTGCTGATAGAGCTTGGTACTTTGTTTTTACACTCAAAGTAGATTGTGACAAATTACTCTCCAAGACAAAATCATGCAGTGACTGCCATGCACATTCGAATGTGTGGGAGCATATTATAAATAAATGTATACATCATTATTTGAGATTTACTGCCTCATGTGCTTATACTGAATATATGTATGTATATATATATATATCTATATATATATATATATATATATATATATATATATATATATATATATATATATATATATATGCATAAAGGTGTGGGTGTATATGTGTGTGCATGAAACTTTTATGTCTAATGCAGCTTAATTTCTTATATATTCTTCAAAGTTTTTTTATTATACTACATTTAGAAGTATGTGAAAGAACTAATATTTCAATTCTCTGGTGGCCCTTTTTGAATTGTAGTGGCTACCTTGGGTTTTCTAGTTCCCTAGTGTAGAGCACAAGATTAGTTCCAAGTGCTCTTATCTCATATCATGTGCACTTCATACCCACAATTCCCAGCTGTATTCAACTGCTAATAGAGGAACAAGACCACCAAGCTATCTAGAGTTTGGCCTTGTACATAAAGATTTTTATGCTAATCTATTGACTTTTCATTAGTGAAGGTACATGGTTTGGTGGTTTGGGTATTCAGGTTACAACCATAAGATCATGAGCTCAATTTCTGGTGGTGAATTATGTCCTTGAGTAAGACACTTCATTTCATCTAGCTCCAGTCCACTTACCTAGCAAAAATGAGTAGTACCTGTAATTCAATAGGCCAGCCTTGTCACATTCTATGTTACTCTGAATCTCATTGAGAACTATGTTAAGGTACAAGCGTCTGTGGCATGCTCAGTCACTTTAACATTAATTTCACTAGCAGGCTGTTCCATTGATTCAATCAACAGGAACCCTCATCACCATAACCAGTGGAGTGTCAGTCATTGACTTTTCATTGGCCTAGGGCCAAATTCATACATACATAAGCAAGCATGGTAGAATAGAGTTTAGTTCATAATCCTGAAGCCCTAGATTTAATCCTAATGAATAACACCTTGGATAATTGCCTTTACTATAGCTTCAAGTTGCTCCTGAAGTGAATTAAGGTAGATGGTAATTGTAAAGAAGCCTGTCAGATAGAGTGCTGAACCTGGAATTCGATGGTCCAGCTTTATCACAATCTATCACACTGAATGTTCAAAAGAATTACATTGAGAGTATACATGATTGAGGAATACTCTGCTACTTTTTATCCTAATTCAATGAGGAGGTCATCCATTTGATTGCACAACTGGATGCATTACTTCAAGTTCAATGAAAAAGTCCATCACATGCATGCGTGCGTGCACACGTGTGTGTGTGTTTGTAGTTATACATATAGATTCAGTTCTACTCAACTTTCTCCAAAAGTATGTGACACACATTTTTGTGTTTTTTTTTTTTTATATAGAAAGCATAAAAACAGATATACTGGAAATATATTTTAGAGAGATTCTGCTAGTCTGAAATATGATATTTAATAAAATGATTGTTTACCTTTATACACAAAATATTTTTGAGAAAATACATGCATGCACACACACATATGTATGTATATACATATGTATATTTATATGTGTATATATATATATATATATATATATATATATATATATATATATATATGTATATGTGTGTGTATGTATATATATAGATAAATATATACATGTAGTGAGAGAGATTATTTATAAAAAGAAAACATATATATATATATATATATATATATATATATATATATATATATATATATATATATGCCTACACACAGACACACACACATATACCTACATACAATCTATAAGTTGTTCAGAAATGAATAAAACTTTTATGCATGTATGAAAAAGAAATCTTTGTTTCATATTCCAAAAATATTTTTTTGTGGTAAACAGATACCAGCTCAACAAAAATATAAACCATTTTGAAATATCAAAACAAAAACATCTAAACCAGTTGTACACATCAGCCAGTTTTATTGTTTTATTTAACTGTTATCTTGTTTAAGTAAGACAGAGGCTTAGTGATGGGCAAGGTATATCTTATAAAATCAGGTTGAGAGTATTATAGTTTTATGAAGTTTGATCAGATTTTATTTCACATTTTTTTTCTTTAGTATTATTAAACTATAAGCCAGAGTAATGATACTCTTCAGATAAAATGTCTTGAAAGTTTATAAGTGTTTAATGGATTTCTTGTGGAAGTTCCTGCCAGCTGGGTAGATCTATTAGACACCACATTAACAACATTGAAATAATTCTAATGCTTTTTGGACTTCACATGATGTCCAAATACCTACCTAATATCATGCTAGGAGGAACACACTGTATTGTCTTTTAAGAAATATGGCAATTTATATCATATTTAGTTCAGATTAAATAGTATTATCAAATATTAAAATAATTATTATAATTTAATGCTAATTTTCTATAATTGATAACTTCTTAGAAATAATGACTTCATCAAAGATATAAATGTATCTAACTTAGTCCAGCAAAATCTGGTTGAAGAATTCAGTTGAAAAACTTCAGCACATATAATTTCTAATCAACTATAATTAAATCAAATTCTCATGAAGCTACTAGTGCCCTTGATTGCATTTTTTTCTTTTTTATCTTATTTTGTTTATTTATTTATTTATTTATTTGTGTTATACTGATCATTTAGAAAATTAAAAATTTTAGCAAATAATATTCAAACAATAACTCTTTATGAAAGTAATGATTTCCAACCTCCATGAATCTTTTACAATTTAGTATGATAAATATTTATATAATTAACATCAGAGAGTTAATGAAAGCTTAATAATTTTACGAAAAATATTGTCTGAAATTTATGATTCATAAATTGTATATATAAAAATTACAGAAAAAAACTCTATATAAGTACATATTTTTACACTTTAACTATTTTTCAGTAGCAATAAAATTCTTTGTTTCTGAATGATCTTCCATGTTAGCTGGTGTCACAAGCTCACAAGCAACATAGTACTTGGCACAAATCATGGAAATGTTTTATGAGTTATTTTGTATGGTTTTGCTTCCTACGTGATTTATGAATTTCTTGAAATTAAAAAATAAGCTACAACAATTTCATGATTTATTTTATTTAATATTTAAAAACCATATTTGCTCTAGGAATACAAATAATAACAGTAATAATAATTATACTGGTGGCAATGATTTCTTTTGATTAAGTAAAAGGTTAATTATTTTTAGAGTAGGTGCAAACATTAATTAATTTGACCTTTATGTATTACTCATACTTATTTTATCAATTTTATCAAATCCTGAAAGATGAAAATGAACTTTCAATTTAGGACCCAAAGGAATCAAATTATGGATATCTATGGATACTGTAAAATATCTAGACAGTTTCCTGATATCATTGTTATCTCTATAGCCTTTGTAACAATAATAGACAGACTTATACTCAAATTCTCCATTTCACAAACATCTGACAGGAATATTTTTGAAGTTTCCTGAAAAGAGCTAGACTATTAAGATTGGATATTTTCTCCTTTGCAGTTATCAGAAGTGACTATAAATCTAGACATGTAGATTTAAATGACTTGTTCAAGTTAGAATCTCTACTTTCAGTAGATGAAATTCCAGTTTCTTGCAAACCACATCACAGAGCATTACACAGCTCAAAAGTAGCTATGCTAGACACAATCCACATTCTATACAAGACACATTCAATTCCATAGCACAGCTCACACAGAACACTCACTGCATGCAACACTTAAGCCTACCAAAACCAATACAATTAACGTCCAATAAAACTATGCAGCACATATTCCCACATAGCTAATACCTGGTGCTAAAGCATCGTATAAACATATAACACCAGTAACACCAGCAACAACAAATCAAGCTACACAACAAAGTAACATATGTGTAGAATGACAACATAGTTCTATAATGGCTGCTCACACCTCAAGAAGATGATGATGTACCTACCTAGTGGAGCTGTAGAAACTCACATGAAGCAGTTGAAATTCATCATCGCCATCATTGTTTTCTCATCCACTTTTCTCATGCTTACTTTAGCCAGATGGAGATATTTTGGAGTAGATTATATACTACCAGATGCCCTTCTTGTTGTCAACCATCACTTACATCTAAGCACAGTGATATTTCTCCATGGCCAGACACGTTTTTCATGAAAGATAAGATATGAACAACATCACATATGACAATGATGTTTATTCACTATGATGAAGCAATGTCAAGACATAGGTGTGCATAAACACACACACACACACACACACATATATATATATATATAGAGAGAGAGAGAGAGAGAGAGATAGATAGATAGATAGATAGATAGATAGATAGATAGATAGATAGATAGATATATGCATACATATATACATACATATATATACACACATATATATAAATATATATATATATATTAAACGTAAATTGAAAACAGAACACAAAGGATATCGCGGTACACGTGTTTCAAGCTTTATACACAAACTGTCATTACATCAGTATATATTGTTGATATAAAGGATGGTTTAAAGCTATCTTCAGCCACAAACATTTTCAGTCCCAAGATTACTTCACAAAGAAAATATATATATTATATATATATATATATATATATATATATATATATATATATAAACAAAGGCTTTCTTCAGTTTCTGTCTGCTAGATCTATTAAAAAAGCTTCTGATTGGCCCAGAGCTAAAGTAGCAAACACTTGCCCAAGGTGTCATACAGTGAACTGAACCCAATACCATATGTTTGACCACATAGCTATATCTGTACCTGTCACAAGATAGTAGCAACTAACAGTAATAATAACAACAACAACAAAGCACAAAGCCAGCCGTTTAAAGAGGAGGAAGTTAGTTGATACCATCAACCCAGGCACTTGACTGGCACTATATTTTATTAGCTGTGAAAGTATGAGAAGCAAAGTTACCCCAGTGGCATTTAAACTCGTAATGAAACAAGTTGGAATAGATAGCATAAAGGATTTCTTTCCAATGCTCTAACAATTCTGCCAACTCACTACTCTGATGCTGATGAAATGATAATGATGATGATGCTGATGAAATGATAATGATATTACTGATGATGATGACAGCATTAACAATAACAACAACAATGATAATATGATGATGGTGGATCACATTCATCATTATCGTTATTGACATTCTGATCATCATTATGAAGCCAACAGCAATATCTTTTGTATAGTCTATGTAAATATGATGAAACAGTTCACTTTATCTAAAGAGAATTTGTAAGCAGACGTAAATGTGAAAAATGTAGATAAAATCATTTGCATGAAAATTAGTGTTAAGTGATATTTGCACATTCCAAAACTTAATACAATAATACTAAGTGTAAGGCAAACAAAATCAACCATCATTTAAGTATCATAATGCAGATACTCTACAAGGAGAGGACACAATATAGAAAACTGTGCAAGTTTGAAGGCTTTCAATTGTAGAGATTAAACTGTGGAGAAGATAAAATATTAATTCTATTGGTCTTGCTGAATCTGAGCTGAAGAACTAACAAATTTCAAAAGTATATATATAGTATATAACTTATTTTCCAGGATACAAGTCAGTAGTATATAGTATAAACATATACTGTAACCATTAAACATTGTCATTCACTTTCTGAATCTTGCAGCATTCTACATGGCACTTTTGGACTTCCAAAGTCATCTTGGTGTATAAGTCTACCTACTTTTTGGGGGTTGTAAATTATTTTGGTCTGATAAAATTTGGCTTGTATCCTGGAAAATACAGTAAATGCCTGCAGTGTTATACATGTAAATTAATGAGGTAGCAATCTCAGATTTAGCATAAATATATGATACATAATGGCTTTTGTTCAGTCTTCATATGTACCAACATCTATTTTGGAATCAATAATATAATATTACAATGAAGAGGATAAAAATACAGAACAATAATAGAAATATTTTCCTGTTAAATTATTAAAAAAGAAACTTCTTTATTGAATTATTTAAGTAAAAAAAAAAAAACAACAGTGAATTGTTTATATGTTGCTACTTAAGGTTAACAGAAAAAAAATATGAGGAATCTCATTATCACTTCTCGCATACTGAAAAGTGTCTAAAAAGTATAAATCATATATGACAAATGCTTATTCATTGCCTACTGAATACAACTTGCTGTTTTACTATTCTAATAATGGCAATAGGTGACATAGTAATGCATTCACTGGAATTTTAATATATATACAGATTAAAGATTTGACCTCTAAAACAAGGTGTTGAATATTTATGCCATGGTGGTTGAATTATTCTGCAAATCAATTCCATGGCTTGTAACTGTTTCATAAGCATTATGCATAGACAAGAAAATTTGCTTTTATCATAGTGCTACAGGTTGATATTTAATCTATCAATAGAATAATATTGATATAGGTTAGTAATTAAGCAATAATTTATGATAATGATAAAGACAAATGTTTGTAAAGCCTTCAAGCAATGTAAGTAAAGAGTAAATCAAAACCTGGAAAGCTGTCCGTAAATGAAAACAAAGATAATGATATTCTATTGTCACCTTACTTAGGGTGTTTAAATAAAATCATTAATCTAGGAAGAAATGACTAAAGTAATATTTGATTTATAGAGAAATCCTTTCTTCAACACAAATATTTATTGTTTCAAAGTTCCTTATTGTTACATAATCTTGATGTTTTGAGAAACATCCATCATTCAGATAAAAAAAAAAAAAAAAGTACTTGAAGATTTTTGAGAAGTTGTTATCAGTAAACCATCTCAGTATGCTATTATTATAGTTATTACTGGTATTTCATCTAGCTTTATGTTCTGAGTTCAAATTCTGCTGAGGTCGATTTTACTTTTTAACTTTTTGAGGTCAATAAAATTACCAGTTATAATTATTACTAAAGTTGAAAGTTAACAGAATCATTAGCATGCTGCACAAAATTTTTAGTGATATATTTTCTGGCTTTACATCCTGAGTCCAAATTCCATCATAGTCAACTTTGCTTTCATCTTTTGAAGTTTGATAGAATGAGTACCAATGAGTACTGAGGTCAATGCAATCAACTTATCCTGCCCTCAAAATTGTCGGCATTGCTATAAAAATTACAAAAAATTTTTACAATCATTATTTTTTACAAAGCTATTTTAAAGTAATAATTATAGTAATAGATTATTACAATAATTATAATTTAAGACATAAAGCTCAACTTGATCATTTTAAGTATATATTTAAATGTAACTCATTAGAAATGGGCTTTAACAAGAGCTATTGTTTCTAGATTGAGTGTAATACAACCAAATAGATAAAGTTTTTTCATTAGTTATGACAACATATTTGCTGCAAGCATTTTGTTGTCATTTGAATAAAATGTTTTTTCAGTTCAACAAACCAAAAATGCATACACAGTTTGGGAAATTTATCTACATACATAAACAGTCTATCAAGAAGTTCGTTTGTTTCTCAACTTGTTAATAGCTTCAAAATATGGGGTCTAACCCCAATTTCATACATTCCTATAATTCTAGAAAGAAAATAATTTTCACAAACTACACCAAAAAATATTAATTAAAGATTTTACTAATGAGTAAACATTTCTCTACTGGAGAAATATAAATGTTTTTTAGAGATTAAGAAGCTTGAAAACAATAAATACCTCTACTCAAGAAAAGATTTCACGACATACAAAATTTACTATATCTATTTCTTCCTACTTTTTATGAAGCAAAGAACTTTAGTAATTATGAGCATCATTAATATTTTAACAGTTACATAAAGGGATTATGATTTTGGAGAACTTTCATGTAGTATGTTGCATAAGACCAAATGTCTTGAAGGAAGAGGTTAAGATTTAACTGGTTCTTTTATTAACTGAAAAGGATTAAAGACAAACTTAACCTTAGTAGCATTTGAATTTACTTCAATGTAAAGAGCCATAGCGAAACATTTTGTCCAATCTCTTCTGAATCGGCTAATCCATGTCCCTTTCATGTAATGTTAAATATAATATTCTACTTCAATGGCAGAGTGTAAGATAAGGAATTAAAATACTGCAGTCAAACTTGCTTTGGCTATAAGAAGTAAACAGCATATCACCCTTATGACTGTACACATATCTAAATGTATTAAGAACCAGTTAGTTCCTCAATAATTCTTCTATAGATAAATCTAGGTTTGTTCCTAATCAATAATTCAGGACCATAGGAAACCTTTTAAGTTTGATCTTATGAATAGCCAAGGCATAAACATGTTTTTAAAAGTATAAAAAAAAAAAACTTACCATTTTTGTTTAAGAAAAATATATCAGTTTTATTGTTTAAGTCAGCTCTTTATATTAAATATTTGTGAATCATTTATGAGCAAAACCTTGAAAAATATCTTCTAAACGATTTCACATATGCTTTATGTTTATATATTTGTGCGAATTTCCAAAAAGTATGATTGAATTTCATCATATTCTTTCAACTAATGAAGTTAGTATGTGGCATTGTATATCAAATATAAACAATGAAAACTTGGTGATTTGGACTTTGAAACTGATATGTCACAATAACTATTCCATTATTTGAAAGTATATGACGTAATTGCTCCTTAACAGTTTGTTTGACACAAGAGGTTATGAATAAATGTCACAATAATTATGGTGATCTTTTTGTCAACTATCATTTGATGGTTGTTGCACAGCTGGTGTTCTGTTCACATATTCACACTCAATTGCTGTTTCTGTGATGTTGGCTTTGGATTGCTAGGACTACCATTGTGTTGGTGCATAACCCATTCTTATCTTTCTCTATTTTTTTTTTTTTATATATCTATATACAATTTCTTTTTCCAATTTCTTTAAAAGACCAAAGCTGGTTTCAACTCTTCCTATCAAATATTTGCGATCTTTAATATGTCCCGCTAAAGCCTTGCTTATTCTTTCTCACATCAGCATGAATGCATCTATTACTGCCATAACAACATAGGTATAAAAGTTAGCATTATATCCAAGCAAATCATTTATACACACACACACACACACAAACACACATGCTTATATACATGGACACATGCACTTACACATATATTCATATATGTGTGAGTGTGTAAATGCATGCACATATGTATGCATATTTATATATGTGTAAGTTTGTGAACATTTGAGTGTGTATGTGTGTGTGTGTGTGTGTGTGTGCGTGTGTGTGTGTGCGTGTGTGTGTGTGTGTAAATATATGTGAAGTAAATGGCTCTTTGTCAGTTTCAACAATAAATAGACCAGTATTTCCATTTGACTAATCTCCTGCACTATCAAATCACTACATACTGTGTGCCAAGGTTAGCTCTTTTATTTGCAAGTACAATCCATCCAATGAGCTTCTACATAGTTTCTGTTTATGCAGTTTGATCCAAATATCATGGATTAATCCATATCTGTGGTAAAAAAAAACATTCCCATAATGCCACACAGTAGGATCGAACCTGCTACCACATGATTCAGTAATAAATTTCTTAACTACTTGATCATGCCTGTATACACATACATGCACACTGACACACGTGCATACATATGTAAATGTGTGTGTGTGTGTGTGAAAGTTAGCAATGGACTTGAAGAATGGGTTACGCAACAATAGGAAGTTGGATAAACAATTTCTTTCAGTCCAGTCTTTTGTTAGTTCCATACTGACAGAAACCAGGATTTATTCAGCTGCAGTGATTTGAATTCTGATTCAATGAATGCTGAGTTCCCTCAGTATAAAACCTTGGATAGTTATCCTGTTAAAAGACACAGACTTACATAGGTATATATACAGAGCAAGAGAGAGAAAGAGAGAGATGTATGTTTGTATGTATGTATATATGTATGCGTGTATGAATGCGTTAACACTGGTGGGAATTACAATGCAATGAAAATATGTACGTAGGGTTACTAAGTAAAGTGGAATAGCATTTATTCGAAAACAATTTTACATGTATTTAAAATCAGAGTTTCATATTTATGTTTCTCAGTCACCATAGGATCAAGAATGTAAAACTCCTGCTGACACGCGCTAACTCCACTTGGAATAAATGATATACATATGTGTATATATGTGTATCATATATAGATATATATATATATATATATATATATATATATATATATATTTATACACACACACACACATACATACATACATACATACATACACACACATGTTTATACATATATAAAGTATATACACACACACATGCACAAATGTACACACATGCATATATATAAGCATATGTATATATATATATATATATATATATATAGATGCATATAAATATCCTCAGTTGTGTATGATTGAAAACAATGTTTTGCCAATGTATATGTATATATGTCTGTGAGTGAATAATTATTGCAATGTATACAAATATAATTATATTTATGAGTGTTTGTGTATTGACATTTGTTTTAAAACCTATCTTTGTGTCACAAACTGATTGCCCGCCTTCAATTTTCTCCTTGCTTATGTGTTGGTCACACCAGTTTATGCACCCCCCACCCTCCAGTCATATAATATTCTGCTATCTGCTTCTCGTTCAATGATGTTTTTGGTATTTCGGAATTTGCTATGATGATTTTGCTTTCCAGGTTAAAATTCTGAATGAAATAAGACATAGGGTGTTTGAGTGATTGATTCCATTCTTTTTTTTTTTTTTTTTTTTTTGGACAGTATCTGTGGCTTCTATGACTGCTTTCATATTTTTGGACATTGTTGTCAATTTGGAATGGAATTTTTTTTTTTAATATGGTCTAAACATGCATCTATGTCATCTGGTTAACAAGACTACTATAGTAGTCTAAATTTACTGTTTTTGTTTTTTTTCCCCTCATTTTCACATTATACATTTCTTAGTTTCATTTCTTTTCTTTTGTTTGTCAAATTTTTAAATAATTTTAGCTTTAACTATGTTTAAGGAATTTTTAACTTCAATTTAAACTATATTATATTTGAATTAAAATTTTTTTTCTTAAGACACAAATATAGCATTTTTGATATGAACTTTTAAAATTCATTTGGAGATTGTACATTAATTGAAATACTTTGAATAAGATTAATTATTATGCATTATCTAACTTCTTAAAAAAAAAAATCTAATATAATTTTCATGTTAGTAAATTTCTATCACTATAAAATTATTATGTATTATTTTGATTATTTATTGTATAATCTAAGAAACTATTTAAAGTTATTCTAACTTAGCGGAGTTTTTAAAATTTATTCTATGAAATGATATCTCAAGAATTACTCTTAGATATTTCTTTTTCGTTGGTGTTTATACTGGAACAGTTAACCTGAAATATTATTGACTACTATACACAGTCAACAGAATAATAATAATAAAAGAAAAATATAGTATTTGTTGTAACTTATTTCATGATGCATTAGTTTAAATAAAATAGAAAATTAAATTATTTTTATTGTTAATAAGGCGTTAAGCAGTCAGAAACAATAGCAGACCAGATAAAATGTTAAGTAGCATTCCTTTAGTCATTTTACATCCTGAGTTCAAATTCCATCAAGGTCAGCTTTGCCTTTCATTCTTTCAGGTTTGACAAATTAAGTACCAGTCAAATAGTGAAGTTAATGCAATGAGCCCTATCCTCAAAATTCCAGGCCTTTGCCTATAGTATAGTAAGAAGTATTGTGGAGGCACAATGGCCCAGTGGTTAGAGCAGCGGACTCGTGGTCGAAGGATCACGGTTTTGATTCCCAGGCCAGGCATTGTGAGTGTTTATTGAGCGAAAACACCTAAAGCTCCACGAGGCTCCGGCAGGGGATGGTGGCGAACCCTGCTGTAATCTTTCACCACAACTTTCTCTCACTCTTACTTCTTGTTTCTGCTGTGCCTGCAATTCAAAGGGTCAGCCTTGTCACACTGTGTCACACTGAATATCCCCGAGAACTACGTTATGGGTACACGTGTCTGTGGAGTGCTCAGCCACTTGCACGTTAATTTCACGAGCAGGCTGTTCCGTTGATTGGATCAACTGGAACCCTCATCGTCGTAACTGACGGAGTGCCAACCACCAGTAAAAAGGATTACCAGATTTACAGGAAGGGAGTTAGCTGACAAAATCATTAGTGCATCAGACAAACTGCTTAGTATCATTTCTTTCAGCTCTTTACAGTCTTAGTCCAAATCCTATTGATGTCAACTTTGCCTTTCATCCTTTCGGGGTCAATAAAATAAAGTACCATTCAAGTATTGGCATAGATGTAGTTGACTTCCTCCCTACCCCAACCTTAGAACTGCTGGCGTTATGCCAAAATTAGAAAGAATTATATCTGTGTGTATGTGTGTCTTTGTATCTGTATTTGTCTCCCCACACACACACACACACAGCTTGACAACCGATGTTGGTGTGTTTACGAGAGAAACCCAAAGATGGAGACTTTCAGATGATAATTTATTTAAGTACAAATATATATTTATATTAATAGATCTAACTTACACAAAGCACAGATGACAGAGAAAATTAAAAGGGTAGGAGAAAGATGTTATAAGTCCAACAGCTATTTCTGGGGGCTTAGAGATACATAAGGTTGGTAGATGTAGTTCACCTCAATATGCAGCTGTAATAGATGCAATCAACATAGGATAAGATGAGCCTTCTTCATCAGGGTAGAGAAGATCTTACATTTCAGATCCTAATGTTGAACTTCTCTGCGTTAAATTTGTGATATAATTACTAATTTTAGAAAATGCCTTGAGCTTCCCCAGAATCAAGTTTCAGTTTAACATTCTATAAAATATATGTTAATTTGAAACTTCTGATTCTGTAAACCTGAAGTGAGACCCACAGTGGAATGCAGTTCTCACATACAGGATATGGCTGTCACTATACACAGAAATATTCATGACTGACTCTACAACATTGCCAATTGCCAAGAATTAACTTACCAACACACTCCAGCATCTAGCTTACAGATGCACTGTTTCCTGACTCAGCTTCTATTCATTGTTACAAAGGAATCTACTCATCAACACTACCCTCCACTCAAGCCTCCCTTATATGCCCGTCTTTCCTCCCCTTTTCACTTAATCTATGCTCCACTTCATCAAGCCCCACCTTAGCCACTATTCCTAATTCTTTGGAATTCTTTTCTTACCTATATTTTCATACAGTCTATAATTGAACACCATTCATAATAATCTGACTAGTTGTGGACAACCTAACCAACAAAAAAATTTTACTTTTTAATGGGTTTAACACGTTTTTCTTTGTTGATTAGTATGGCCTTATCATTGGGTAAACCAAGGTTTTCACATTGTTAACCCCCTTGGGTTAATTCTTTAAGATAAACTAAGATTTCAATGTAAATATAGAAACTTTATTCAAACAGAGACACAATAAAACCTTCTTGCAGATAAAAATTTAATTTTAATGCATTCAAAACACTCTTTATTATTATCAATATTATTATATGAAGGCAGCAGGCCGGCAGAATCATTAGCACACCAGGCAAAATGCTTTGCGGAATGCCATCTGCCTTTATGCCTTGAGTTCAAATGCCTTTCATTCTTTCAGGGTTGACAAAATAAGTACCAGTAAAAGACTGGAGTTGATGTAATCAACTAGTCCTCTCCCACCAAATTTCAGGCCTTGTACCTTTAGTAGAAAAGATTACTATTATTGTAATTATTATTATTATTATTATTATTATTATTATTATTATTATTATTATTATTGTTATTATTATTATTATTATTGTGATTATTATTGTTATTATTATTATTTTTATTTTTATTTTTATTATTATTATTATTATTATTATTATTATTATTATTATTATTATTATTATTATTATTATTATCATTACTATTATTTTTAAGGCAGTGAGCTGGCAGAATCATTAGCACACCGAGCAAAATGCTTAGCAGCATTTCGTCCATCTTCTGAGTTCAAATTCTGCCATGTTCAACTTTACCTTTCACAGTTATTATTATTACTATTATTATTATTATTATTATTATTATTACTATTATTATTATTATTATTATTATTATTATTATTATTATTATTATTATTATTATTATTATTATTATTATTATTATTATTATTATTATCATCAAGGCAGTGAGCTGGCAGAGTCGTTAGCACAGTGGATGAAATGCTTAACAGCATTTTGTCTGCCTTGACGCTCTAAGTTCAAATTCTGTGAAGTTCAACTTTGCATTTTTGTCCTTTCAGGGTTGATAAATTAAGTACCAGGGAAACACTGGGGTCGATGTAATTGACTAGCCCCCTCTGCCAAATTTCAGGATTAGAAAGGGTTATTATTATTGTTGTTGTTGCTGTTGTTAAGGCAGCAAGTTGGGGAAATTTTTACCAAGCCAAGTGAAATGCTTAGTGGCCATTTCATCTGTCTTCACGTTCTGAGTTCAAATTCTACCAAGGTCAACTTTACCTTTGAGCTTTTGGGGATTGATAAATTAAGTACTAGTTGAGTACTGGGTTCAATGTAATTGACTAGTCCCCTCCCACCAAATTTCAGGCCTTGTGCCTTGATTAGAAAGGATTATTATTATTATTATTATTATTAACCAAAACAAATATTCTTAAAAAGAGATACTGGCGGGTAAAAATATAACCTTGAATTAGATTAAGCGTAATGAAAGATCCTTAATTATCCCCTTTTCAAATATCTTGGATATGTTTTTGTTTTTTTTTTTTGTTTTTTTTGTGGATTCTCATTTCTGTAATGCATCAATTAATTCTCATTTATTTCTGATCTATTTGATTGCTGTCAGAAACAAGTAATTTAGAATAATATTAGTTTCCCATACTCCTTATCAATTCAAATAATGAATAGTGCTAATGACTTTGAAGAGTAATTTATGAACTTCATTTTATAACATAATTATAATAACAATATCAAAGAAATAGTTTCATAAAATTATATAAAACAATAATCCCATATTAATATACTAAATATATAAAATACTCAGAATGAAGTTTGATATTATTCCAATTAATATTTCACATTTAATTTAACTCAACACTATTCTGTTCCAGAAAGTTAATATTACTGGTCTCTGTGTGAAAGGGAATAAATTTCATCCTGTAGTTTCTAAAAAAATGCAACAAATTATTGCAAGTCTATAGAATCGCAATAGAAGGTAGCTGCAATAGGCTATTGTCAACTTTAATTTCTATCTCAGGTATACATTTGTTTTAAAATACAATCAAATATTTGATTCCATTAAAGTTAATAATGTGTATGAAAATTTAATTGCATATGTGTAAAGAGTAAAATAACTTTAAAATAATAGTAACATTTAAAATTCTCTGATCATACCTGATTAAGGAATCTGTTTTCTACCAAACTGATTCAATTACTGCATCAATATTCTTAGGAAAGACATGAATACTTCACTTGGTCAGTTATCTTCCCTCATAATTCTGAAACTTCATGCTTGATTTTAAAAAATCATTATTTTGCATTTTGAAAACGACTACTATTATTATAGTTATTCAATATCAATCATTATCAATTCATTATTAATTAATATTACATGATTCCATGAAAATAGAATTGTTAGTTTTTGGAATATTTCCAGATTATCTTAAAATGCCATATAAAGAATTGAGTAAGTAAAATCTTGACTAATCTATTAAGGTTTTAAAAAATATCAATTTTTTTTCTCTTTCTTTAAATATAAAAAACTGAAGCTTGCTTCCCAACCATATGGTTCCAGGTTCAGTCCCTCAGCATGACACTTGGACAAGTGTTTTCTATTGTAGCCTCAGGCAAACCAAAGTTTTGTGAATGGACTTGGCCAGCGAAAACTGAAAAAAGCCCATCATATATATATATTTACATATATCTATGTGTGGTGTCTTTGTGTCAGTGTTTGTCCCCCATCACTGCTTGACAACCAGTGTTGGTATGTTTAACTCCCTGTAACTTTGTAGTTCAGCAAAAGAGACCAATAGAATAAGTATTAAGCTTAAAAAATAAGTCCTAAGGTTAATTTGTTTGACTAAAATCCATCAATGCAGTGGTCTAGTACGGCCATAGTCAAATTACTGAGATAAGTCAAAGCAAAAAAAAAAAAGATATGCATCTACCATGATTTAAAGATAAATTATGTCCACTTAATTTTGGTCACACTAATGTTTATTCCTTTTATTTCTAGATTCCTTACAATAGAATATTTACTTAGTGACCACACTCCAACTCTGATCAAATGACACCTACTTTTCCACATTGTCTTTCTAATTCTTTCTCATATAATTATGCATTATCTGTAACTAGATCTGTTATATTCTAGAACTTCACAGTAAATGATTGTTTAATTTTGAATCTGTCAGTCGTATCCTTCTATACTTAAGCATTTTCTGCTTAAAATATAAGAAAAAAGTAGATAGAATTTATTTCCCTGTGTTGGTGATATACCATGCTTGTGTAGACCTGTCAAGCCAAGTGAGAACATAGTCATGGTTGATGCCTGTATCAGATTAATGGCACCCATGCCAGTTGCATGTAAAAAACGCCCATTACACTCTCAGAGTGGTTGGCAATAGGAAGGGCATCCAGCTATAGAAACCTTGCCAAATCAGATGGGAACCTGGTACAGCTCCCAGCTTACCATCCAACTCATGCCAGCATGGAAAACAGACGTTAAATGATGATGATGAATGTTGACAAAATTTTGACAAAACTTCAGTTACTTTCATGTATGATACTTAACGAACCAGCAACTGGATCATAATTTCACTTCTAATTAGTTAAGAAAGTAGTTCATTGGGAGAGAGATTGAGTCATTAGAGCAGTATTTGCCCTGATTCTCTACACCCTGAGTTCAAATAATGTTGAGACCATCTTTGCATTTCACTCTTGTGAAGTTAATAACAATATGTCAACCCTGATCAACAGATTAATGGAGCTGTAAGAACATCAGACCAGTTGTATTGCCAGATTTTTTTTCTGACTTCTTGTAAACTGAGTTCAAATCTTGAGGTGGCCAAGTTGGATGTCAGACGTAATCCATTACTTTGTTTGACACCACCATATGACACCTTGGGTGTCCATTCTGCTGCAAGCCTTTGACGCAAGTCTGTTTTAAAGATACCTTCCTCTCTCCTTCTAACGAATCTTAGATGCCCTGTCTAAGAAGTTGCTAACACCAACTTCTTACTTGGCCAAAAAGGTTAAAGGAAAACATAAAGCAACAAAAAAAAAAACACAGAAAAGAATAAATGATAGGAATGGTTTGTTAGAACAGTTTTTACATTCACTCAGAAACTATTTTCTTTGTCATTAGAAAAGATGACATAATTTATTCATGTCTTTATAAAAGTATATCTTTATTATCTTATTCTTATCAGTCTGAATATTCAACAACTGTCAAGTTTTCATTCTTATTTGAATATATGGGTTTATATATATATATATATATATATATATATATATATATATGACATACATACGACGGGCTTCTTTCAGTTTCCATCTACCAAATCCACTCACAAGGCTTTGGTCAGCCCAAAGCTATAGTAGAAGACACTTGCCCAAGGTGCCACACAGTGGGACTGAGCCTGGAACCATGTGGTTCATAAGCAAGCTACTTACCACACAGCCTCTCTTATGCCCACATATATCTTTATATATATATATATATATGTATATATTAGGATGTTTGGAAAGTAATTGTGTTTCACCAGAAAGACTATAAAAATTAATGTAAACTACATTTATCTGAATAGTTTAAATCAAGAATGTAATCACCGTTGTTTTCAATGGGAAAGTAACATTTTTATGCCACTTTCAAAGAAATCTATTTCTTTTTCTGGAAAAAAGTCTGAAAGATTGTTTTCAACTTCCTCCCTGCTTCTGAGTGTTTTGCCTCTTACAAAATGTTCTAGAGATCAGAACACTTGGAAATCTGTATATCCTAAGTCAGGTGAGTATGGAGGATGTGGAAGAACTTCCCATCCTAACAATCTTACTTATTCTTGGGTTTGTTTTGAAGAGTGTGGCCATGCATTGTCTAACAAAACTGGCCACTTCTGACATAATTTTTCATTTACAAGATCAAGTTGTTGGCAGTAGACATCTGCATTTATGCTCCTTCTGTGTTCCAGTAGCTCATAATAGAAGATACCTTTCATATTACACGAAACACAGAGCAAGGATTTTTATGGATGGAGGTCGGATTTTGGTTTTAGCACTGGCCTCTCATTACATGATAACCATTGTCTTTTTCATTTTCTGTTGTGATGCAAAACCCATTTGTGGTTGGCGTTAGGAAGGGCATCCAGCTGTAGAAACTCTGCCAAATTAGATTGGAGCCTGGTGTTGCCGTCCGGTTTCACCAGTCCTCAGTCAAATCGTCCAACCCATGCTAGCATGGAAAGCGGACATTAAACGATGATGATGATGATGATGATGTAGAAATGATAGGTTGTTTATCCTGGTTAGAAGACTGCTGCAGATGGTGGAATTTTGTGTTCAGTTCTCAAGTGTATGCTCATGTGGAATCCAAATTCCTTCTTTGCATGTTTATTCAATTTGCTTGAGATGTTTGTGGATAGTTGAACATGACGCATTAAATTTTTATGCTAAATCTCTGGTGAATTGACGTGGATCTGATACAATGGTCTCATTCAAAATGTCATTCAGAGTGGGTTATCTTCCAGAGTGAGGCTTGTTGGATATGTCTCAATTGCCATCTTTAAACCTTTTAAACTACAGCTGACATGTATAAAATTTCACTGCATCTGGATACACTTCACAAATGTTTTCCATTGCTTCTGTTGTGATACTTTTCTTTCAAAACTCATACAGTAAACAATGGCAAATATGTTGTTTCATAAAGTTCTTATCCTCCATGGGATTAATTACCAAAATAACTATGAATGTCACGCTACCGGATAGAAGAGATGATGTACTATTTCTAGACAGTTCCCATCCATTTGACCTTGGCTCTGATGTGATTGGTTGATTCATATTTCATCGTGGTGGAAAACACAATTACTTTCTGAAGAACACTGGATTTTGTCCCTAATATATATATATATATATATATATATATATATATATATATATATATATATATATACATACATACATACATATGTATGTATGTATGTATGTATGTGTGTTTGTATTTTATTTGCCATATAATGATGTTATGCAAATGATAAAGTATATGTATTTAGAGAAACATTATCGTTCTTATATAAAATCTTATGACAAACTCTCTTATTCATACAATGCCCATTGTCATTGTCAAAGAACTAGTTCCATCCAGGGTACATTAAACAAATCAAGCAGAATAACTAGCAAAGACAAAGAAAACACATTTACATAACAAAGGATTTTTCCTCATCAGCTGTCAATTAGGATACCCTTAAGATTTCAACCCCTTAAAACATGATAACTACTTCTTATTATGTCAATGAACATTAAAAAAATATAGTCCAATGTTGTTTTGGAATATACAAATATATTTGTGTGGAGTACAAACCACAAACATAAAATACACATAAATTAGAATAAAAACTTAGAAACAGTCCTTGAATCAAAAAGCAAAATATTATTGAAATAAAAGTAAAAAGTGATAAACAGAGCATATATATATATATATATATATATATATATATATATATATATATATATATATATATTCTCATATATATACTCTCTTTTACCTGTTTCAGTCATTTGACTGTGGCCATGCTGGAGCACCGCTTTAGTCGAGCAAATCAACCCCGGGATTTATTCTTTGTAAGCCTAGTACTTATTCTATCGGTCTCTTTTTGCCGAACCACTAAGTGACAGGGACATAAGCACACAAACATCGGTTGTCAAGCAATGCTAGGGGGACAAACACAGACACACAAACATGCACACACACACATACATATATATATATATATATATATATATATATATATATATATATACGACGGGCTTCTTTCAGTTTCCATCTACCAAATCCACTCCCAAGGCTTTGGTCGGCCCGAAGCTATAGTAGAAGACACTTGCCCAAGGTGACACGCAGTGGGACTGAACCCGGAACCATGTGGCTGGTAAGCAAGCTACTTACCACACAGCCACTCCTGCGCCTATATGGTCACTCCTCACTATCTACCAGACTATCAAATTTCATTATACACTGCTGGTCACAATGCTCTTACTTGTATTGTTGTAGCTTTTGAATAATGCCCCCTTGCTGGCTAGGCAAGCAGATCTCTGGTACATGATTGATCAAAACTATGACATTCCCCAGTCAACAGAATGTCCATCTATCACAGAGTAACTGATTTATAACTGAGTGAGCTGGGCAGCATAATATGATGTGCTTTCCTCAAGAACAGTGCTCCACCAGTCTGGAATTCAAGGCCACAATCTTGCAGTTGTGAGTACAATGCCCTAACACCGAGGTGATGTACTTTCTCACAAATATGTATATTTTTGTGGAGGCATATTTCATCTATCATATGGTGGATCAGTACATTTATCCATTCAGTATTTCAATGTAAATGTTGTTTTGTTTTGGCTGTATAATTCCTAATTTTATGGCGTAAAGTTATGAAATTTTAAGTTGTTACTACTGCATTCATTCTGAAAAATGTTATGGTAATTACTAACTGATTGATTTACAGAATTGATCTATTTATTAATAACTGATTGATAATTATTTTTTATGACTGGATAATCAATTTATAAAATAATGTAACTACTTAGAAACAGAAAAAGCAAAGCAAAATTACAGATCAATTTCCCTTTAAGATCAATGATAGATATGCTGATATAATTAGTACTAAGGACAACAAATATATTTGTACTTAAAGATGCTCAGATAACCATACGAGATTTAAAAGAGCACCATCATGACAAAATCAGACGTGCAGCTTCTTTCATCTCAAAGACATATCTAAGAGACAGTTCATGATCCCCTGTATTCTTGAAGATGGAAGTTACAAAAGATGTTTGATGTTTGTGAACTTAACTTTTCAAAGTTTGTATTCCATACTCTGAGATAATTTACAATTATAACTTATTCTTATTCAGCCATTAGGTCGTGGCCATGCTTGAGCACTGATTTGAAAGCTTTAGTCATTCATATTAACAATGGAATTGTTTTTAACTTAAGTACTTAGATTTTTGCAATTTGTGTCTATTGTGCTGTCAAATGCAAGGACAGACATAGAAACAACACATAAGCATGCACACACACACACACACACACACACATTGGCGTTTGGAAGGGCATCCAGCTGTAAAAGCCTTGCCAAAACTGACCTCACCTGTGCTTGTGCCATGTAAAAAGCATTAGGTCTACTCTGCTGAGTGGTTGGTGTTAAGAAGGGCATCCAGCTGTAAAAATCCTGCCAAAACTGTCACAGAAGTTTGATGCAGGCTTCTGCCTGCTGGCTCCTTTCAAACTGTCCCACCCATGCCAGTATGGAAGGTGGATGCTAAACAATGATGATGATGATGATGATGATACATATATATATATATATATATATATATATATATATATATATATATATATGAACCAAATTCGATGACTGGCACCTGTGCCAGTGGAGCGCTAACAGCACCATCCGAGCGGGATCACTGCCAGAGCAGCTGTCTGGCTTCTGTGCCAGTGGCATGTAAATAGCACCATTTGAGCGTGATCATTACCAGTGTTGCCTTCCTGGCACTTGTGCCGGTGGCATACGAAAAAACATTCGAGCGAGGTTGTTGCCAGTGCCGCTGGACTGGCTCTTGTGCAAATGGCACATAAAAGACACCATTTTGAGTGTGGCCATTGCCAGTACTGCCTGACTGGCCCTCGTGCCAGTGGCGTGTAAAACCATCCACTACATTCTCGGAGTGGTTGGCGTTAGGAAGGACATCCAGCTGTAGAAACTCTGCCAGATCAGATAGGAGCCTGGTGCAGCCATCTGGTTTGCCAGTCTTCAGTCAAATGATCCAACCCATGCTAGCATGAAAAGCAGACATTAAATGATGATGATGATGATGTACACACATACATAAATACATACACATATATGAACATATATACCTACATATATCATTATGATCCTCATTTTAACATCCGTTTTCCATGCTGGCATGTGTTGGATGGTTTGACAAGGAACTGGCAAGCAGGAGAGCTGCACCAAGCTCCTGTTATCTGTTTTTGCATGGTTTCTACAGCTAGATACCCTTCCTAATGCCAACCACTTTACAGAGTGTACTGGGTGCTTTTTTTTACATAGCACTAATATCAGTACTCTATCCATGGCACTAGCACAGACACTTTCCCTTAGCAACTGGCACAGACACTCTGAAGTGGCACTCTTAAATGGCACCAGTATGGGTGCCTTTATGTGTCACCAACTCAAGTGCTTTTATGTGGCGCCGAAATATGTGCTTTTTTTTACAAGACTTTTACTTAGTTTGACATGTCTTATCGAGTACAGCAAGCTGCCAGAAGTTTCTGTCTTCCAAGAAAAAAACATGTTTGACCATACAGAAATAATATCTTGCTTGGAAACAAGTGAGTGAAGGGTAAGCAACAGGAAAGGCATCTGGCAGTAAATAATCTACTTCAAAATATTTCTATTTACATCATGCGAGCATGGAAAAGTGGATGTTAAACAATGATGAAGACGATGATAATGATGATGATGGTGGTGGTGGTGGTGGTGTTAATGATGAGGATGACCAACTGCTAACTCTCTCCAGCCACACTCATCAGTGATATACCCTCTATTGGTCATATAAAAATAATGCCGCATAACTGAAGAGGCTTTCAAAGTTTCCCCATCGATATGAGGCCCACATCACGACTTGTACACTCAGACTTGTTTGTATGACATCATAGCTATCTCATGCCAATATTCACACATTATGCAGTAATTTTGTGTGTGTTTGTTTGTTTATTAAAATATCGTACAAACTTCCGCAAGTTACAATCGGAATCTTCTTGCCAAATGAAATACAAGCATCAAAGGTTGAGTGCATTAATACCCCTAATTATTTTCCCATACAATAGTACGGTGAACCATTAATAAGTATAATGGATGCTGTTTTTGTACTCAAATGTCCATCAAAGCCATTGATCATAAATGCATGTGATACTTTTAATTTTTAAATATCCAAATAAGAGATGGTCAGCATAGCATTTAGGTAAATGCCAACTAGACTGCTGGAGATTATCTGATAAGTAAAACAATATCATTTAATAATAATAATAATAATAATAATAATAATAATAATAATAATAATAATAATGATGTTGTTGGCACTCCGTTGCTTACGACGTCGAGGGTTCCAGTTGATCCGATCAACGGAACAGCCTGCTCGTGAAATTAACGTGCAAGTGGCTGAGAACTCCACAGACACGTGTACCCTTAACGTAGTTCTCAGGGATATTCAGCATGACACAGTGTGACAAGGCTGGCCATTTGGATTACAGGCACAACAGAAACAGGAAGTAAGAGTGAGAGAAAGTTATGGCGAAAGAGTACAGCAGGGTTCGCCACCATCCCCTGCCAGAGCCTCGTGGAGCTTTAGGTGTTTTTGCTCAATAAACACTCACAACACCCAGTCTGGGAATCGAAACCGCAATCCTATGACCGCGAGTCTGCTGCCCTAACCACTGGGCCATTGCGTCTTCACTGTATTGCACTACCAACACAAAAATAAGATAGTACTGTCTTATAAACCTTTAATAGACTTAGTAGTATATTATGATTGCAAAACGAAATACAGTGTTCCTACCTACCTCAAACGAAATACCAAGTACTGACAACATCATCACCAACCACAAAACAGTGTAAACTTCTGATGACTGGGTTAATATTAACTCTTAATTATAAGGACACTAATTAAAATCTGCAAATTTGTCTGCTGAAACTATTTTCATTATTGTCATCATCATCATAATCATCATCATCATCATCATCTAACATCTGTTTTCCATGCTGGCATGGGTTTGATGGTTTAACAGGAGCTAGCAAACCATAGAACTGCACCAAGCTCCAAAGTCTGCCAAAGTAGACATTGGATGGATGCCTTTCTATGGTCCTAATGGCTGGATGCCCTTCCTCTTTCCAGCCATGGAACCAGTAGTATCAAGGTCACTACATAGCTCACACGATATGACTCCTCAGCTAAGTGGGCAAATAGTATTAATACTGGTGACTTTACATCAGATGATGGAAGGTTGAAGTATGATAGAAGGTGTTTTGCCCTAGGAGAGATATATGATTGTCGTAGATGGAAATGAAAATATTTGAGAAGATAGGCAATAAAAAAGAATATTTAATGACATTTTGCTGTCATAGTTTCTTTCAGAATCATTTTGTAAACAAATTGTTGGATAGAATTTCTTTCTTATTTACTCTTAAAAATCAATAAGAGAATTATACTAAGCAATCAGTTTAATGATACATTAATTGTATTTGGAATTGTTACTACAATTAATGTGATTGCAGGAAAACTTAGTTTGATAATAGTTACTGAGGTGGTTTTTTTATGTTATTTAAACTTTCTTAGATGTTAATAGCACTTAAACAAAGTTTAAACATATATGGTTGTGAATTAGTTAAACTGAATATATCTGTTTGTATTAAATGATTATCTTTGTATGCATGGCAGAGACAAGACAGCAGCATACAGACAAACAGTCAAATGCAAAGAGAGATGTAGGCATTAGTGAGTTTAAATACACATGTCTGATGCTCTTAGAGTTGGAAATAGCTTTACTAAAATTTATTTCTTCACTTTACAAATAGGGATAATTAAATTTCCTTTAAACCATATATATGCATACATACATATATACATGTATATATGTATGTATGTATGTATGTATGTATAGATTTACACACGTGCAGATGGATGGATGGATGGATAGAAAGATTGTTCATGCATTGCTTTGACCAAGCATGTGTGTATTTTATCAAAATCCGTATACACCTACTGCAAGTATATATTAAAAGCACATATCTCCATACTACAGCATAAACATACACACTATATTACATACACATTCATACAAATGCTTATATTTAACAGGGGTGTAAACTAGTGTATCATGTTGCACTTCTTTATGTCAAAAATATACATCAGCTATTGAATAAATGGACTTTGTGCATCAAACTAAAATAAACAGTTGTGGTGATATGATTGACTAAAAACAAAGGTAATACCTCCCTTAGCATGGCTATAATCCAATGGCTAAAACCACTCATCCAAATATAATTAAGGAATAAAACATCATCAAAAACAACAACATAGATAACAATATGTAAACCATCATTGTAGAAATATCACAGGAAGTGCTGGACAATCAGCTGATATGAAGCCATTACTTAATCACTGTTATATTTCCTGCATCCTTGAGTCAAGACAGGAAAAATAACCAGACACTGAGAAAGCATCACTGGCTATACTCTTTTACTCTTTTACTTGTTTCATTCATTTGATTGTGGCCATACTGGAGCACCACCTTTAGTCGAGCAAATCGACCCCAGGACTTATTCTTTGTACTTATTCTATCGGTCTCTTTTGCCGAACTGCTAAGTTACGGGCACATAAACACACCAGCATCGGTTGTCAAGCGATGTTGGGGGGGACAAACACAGACACACAAACACACATATACATATACATATATATACGATGGACTTCTTTCAGTTTCCGTCTACTAAATGCACTCACAAAGCTTTGGTTGGCCCGAGGCTATAGTAGAAAACACTTGCCCAAGGTGTCACGCAGTGGGACTGAACCCGGAAACATGTGGTTGGTAAGCAAGCTACTTTATTTCATTAGCGATTTGCAATGAAGGCATTACAAAGAGGGGACGAACAAGGACAGACAAACATAAGGGGGAGTAGCTTAAACGTTTTTTTTACAAAAATAATATGCTTAAAAATTAGACACAAGAATCATTGTGTTTTGCAATGAGGCAGCTAGAAGGAAGGCACCCGACCATCCTGGTAGAACTTTTGCTTCCCAAATTGACCTAACTTACTTGGTAACAATCGCACTCAGCTTGCGTTCCACAGACTTCCATCTTTTCACAAACATATCCCTCTCCAGCCTGATCTTACTACTGAGGTGGTAACTAAAAAAGTTAACCAACCCCTGGCCGGAGACAAAGGTACCTGTCACTATACCTTTCACATGCGTCTTCCATACTGTTTCTTTCAGTATGGCTACTATGCAGGAAAAACAGGCCTTCCTTTCCCTGTTAAGGAAAGGAGGTGGTTACCACACAGCCACTCCTGCGCCTATATTCATTCTATCAAAGTTTTGTCCAATTAGTTCAACATGTAACACTTCTTTTCCTCTACCATCAAATACCTAGTAACAGATATATAGAACATTTATATATTTATCAAATACCCCCAACTCCCTAAAAGACCTGTTATAAGCATTGCAATATTTACTGTTATGAAGGCAGTGAGCTGGCAAAAACGTTAGCACACTGAACAAAATGCCTAGTGGTATTTCATCTGTCTTTATGTTCTGAATTCAAATTCTGCCGAGGTTGACTTTGCCTTTCATTCTTTCAAGGTCGATAAATTAAGTACCAGTTGCATACTTATTGGACTGGCTCCCTCCCCCAAAATTTCAGGCCTTGTGCCTAGAGTAGGAAAGGAAAGAATATTTACTGTTATGTACAAAACTGTGGAGGTGCAACGGCCCAGTGGTTAGGGAAGCGGACTCGCGGTCATAGGATCGCGGTTTCGACTCCCAGACCGGGTGTTGTGAGTGTTTATTGAGTGAAAACATCCAAATCTCCACGAGGCTCCGACAGGGGATGGTAGCAAACCCTCCTGTACTCTTTCACCACAACTTTCTCTTACTCTTACTTCCTGTTTCTGCTGTGCCTGTAATTCAAAGGGTCAGCCTTGTCACAGTGTGTCACGCTGAATATCCCCGAGAACTACATTAAGGGTACACGTGTCTGTGGAATGCTCAGCCACTTGCATGTTAATTTCACAAGCAGGCTGTTCCGTTGATCGGATCAACTGGAACCCTCGACGTCGTAAGCGACGGAGTGCCAACAACAACAACAACGTAGGATAGGTGTAAGAGGCTGGATATGGCCAGTTTAAATGCTAAGGGTTAAATTCCATCTCTTAAGTAGTTAACTCCTTGATTATCCTAGGTTTTAATTTTTGAGTAAACCAATTAGAATGGACTCAAGACTTAAGTTCGTCTGTGATAGCAACTAGAAATCATTTTATATCTTTCGTCAAAGGATACAGCAAACCACTTCAGGATACCCAAATTTGTATTAAATGATTAAGTATGTATGGCAGAGAGAAGATAGACACATATAGAAAGACAGACAGAAACAGACAAACAGGCAGTGTGATAGACAATCAGTGGCATTCGTGTCCTAGGTCTCTAAGTAGTGTGGCTATGGTTCCTCCATAATTCCAGACCTTATTTGTTTAAGAAATTGTTTATTCTGAAAAACTTTGCAGTATGTGTCAACAAAAATTCTGAAGTGATCTTTAATTGAGCATTGGTTTTGGGTTAGTTCCAACCAACTGATATGGAAAATGATATGGAAAAGCTTAATTCCAACCAACTGATTTGGAAAATAGTATCAAGGAAAAGCAAGAATACTAGAGTATAACCTTCAGAATATAATGATATCTTACATACTGCAATAACAAACCACATTTCAAGCTGAATGCAGCTAAGGTTTCAATAATTGCAGACATCTGATTCATCAGAAATGTGTTTCCATGCCTATGTATCTCTGAGTAATGGCTATGTGAATCATTTACTTCCAATGAACACACACACACACACACACACACACACACACACACACACACACATATATATATATATATATATATATATATATATATATATTAGAGGTCTCAAAAGTGACAGAGGGTCTGACCAGCACCAGTTATTGCTAGAAACAAGAGTTGATCAGTCATTAAGATAGTACTTTTGTGGCTTTTGAGTCGTTTTCACTCTTGTTTCTAGCAATAGCTAGCGCTGGTCAGTACCCTCTGTCATTTTGTTACCTCAGTTAAATTTGCCTTTAGATTCAAATTGCTAATAAGCCACTCATTTTCTTTGTTATATATTTTTAAAATTTTATTTATAGTTTCAGCTTAGAGCTGCGGCCATATATACACATGTATGTGTGTGCATATATATATACATATACATACAAACATACACACATACATGCATACATACATACATACATACATACATACATACATACATACATACATACATGTATATATCTATATACGTATATATGTGTGTATGGATTACTGAAACATATAGACATTAGAAGCACACATTATATCTACTATTTCAGTTTGTGAAATTGTTTCAATGACTATTTTTTAATACTTAATAGTAGCTAATTTTATAACAAACTAAGACAAAAGTGGAGCTCAGTTTATTTCAATAAGTCTGGCATGAAAAACCCTGAGATCACGCCATCGCATACATTTAAGTTAAGGCATACATGGAATGAATGCACATATGTTTGATTTGCAATGGATAGCAAGGCCTTATTGTCATCACACACACAGAGATTTCCTAAATGGAAGTCACTATACTTCAATACACACACACAAACACACGCACATGCATGCATACACACATTCATATATTATCTGAAGTGTGCAGTATTATATATCCATCACAGCTAATCTTACCAATCGCTTTCACACTAGGAGTACAACAGAGTATTATGACTACCATATTTCATTCCATATCAGCTACCTCTGATGAGTGTAGGGTTAAATAATTGAATGGTTACCTAACAATCTGCTGTATCCTTAGTGCAAAACCGATTGGTAAGATCAGCCATGATGGATATATGATATTGTACACTTCAGATAATATACCCACTTGACAGATATAGAGTGCAGCTTTTCCCTGACCTATGAACTTTTAGATGACTTACGTATATATATATATATATATATATATATATATATATATATATATATATATATATATATATATATATATATATATATATATATATATATATATATATATATATATATATATATATATATATATATATATATATATATATATATATATATATATATATATATATATATATATATATATATATATATATATATATATATATATATATATATATATATATATATATATATAGGCGTAGGAGTGGCTGTGTGGTAAGTAGCTTGCTTACCAACCACATGGTTCCAGTTTCAGTCCCACTGAGTGGCACCTTGGGCAAGTGTCTTCTACTATAGCCTCAGGCCAACTAAAGCCTTTTACAGTGGATTTAGTAGACGGAAACTGAAAGAAGCCCGTCGTATATATGTATATATATATATATGTATGTGTGTGTATATGTTTGTGTGTCTGTGTTTGACCCCCCCCCCCCAACATCACTTGACAACCGATGCTGGTGTGCTTATGTCCCCTTAACTTAGTGGTTTGGCAAAAGGAGACCGATAGAATAAGTACTAGGCTAACAAAGAATAAGTCCTGGGGTTGATTTGCTCGACTAAAGGCAGTGCTTCAGCATGGCCACAGTCAAATGACTGAAACAAGTAAAAGAGTAAAAGATATATATAAAGATGTAGATATATATATACACAAGTTATTGCATAACATATTTTATTTCTGCTGATGTATATTTTGAGCACTTTTGATTCTTATATATTTAATGACTGGATATATTGACTTTAGTTATCTAAGCTAGTTTGTCTCATAGTGCAGTGGAAATCATTTACTGTATATTTCTAATATGTGAACTTTCCTCAGTTAAATAATTCTCTTGGATTCATATTCTGATTCGGATATATAGAAACTTCTTCAAATATCAAATATAACCAAACAAAGTATATTTACATTGTCTACATTATTTACATTTGAACGGATATTTGTCCTCATCTTGTTTGTTGTTAACACAACGTTTCGGCTGATATACCCTCCAGCCTTTATCAGGTGTCTTGGGGGGAATTTCGAACCTGAGGTATTTTTCGATGTTATTATTATTATGATGCCCACGGGCATATGGCATAGTAGTTAAGAGCGCGGGCTAACCCCAAGATTCCGAGTTCAATTCCAGGCAGTGACCTAAATAATAATAATAATAATAATAATAATAATAATAATAATAATAATAATAATAATAATAATAATAACATCGAAAAATACCTTAGGAATGAGAACCCAGGTTCAAAATTTCTCCAAGACACCTAATGAAGGCTGGAAGGTATATCAGCCAAAACGTTGAGTTAACAACAAACAAGATGAGGACAAATATCTGTCAAATGTAAATAAAGTACATTATTCCTCATCTCTTAAATATAGGAAAGTATATTTATCTTAAAATAAGAATACTTATAGAAATCTTACCTAATATCTTCCCTATTAATTTTTTTTTTTTTTATGAGCCAAGATATTCCAAGAGACCTTAAGCTTAGATTAAGCTCTTTTTGATACTCAATGTTTCAGTGTTAAAACTAAGTTTTACTTCTGGGACTAAATAATGAGTTCAGTCTCGCCTATCTGTTATCAATTAGTTTTTTTTTATCTTAGTAACTATCATTGATTATATATTCTTTTATCATTTATAATCTTTTGTTATTTCATATTAACAAATTTCTCTATTCCAAACATGAGGTAAAATAATTTACTATATAATCAACCAGCATAAAAATTATAAGCAACAACTTGTTCACTGTCTTGAGATTCACTAAAGATCTATGGCCAATAATTTTAATCAAAAAGTTCGTTATTTTAGTTTGAATATTTTTTTTTTTTTTTGAATAGATTTATCTTTTAACTACAGAATATCAAACTTCAGTACATTAAAAGTAAAACAATTTCTAAAACCTCTTCATTCAGTAGTTGTTGAAAATAGTACTCTTTGTTATAAACCATCGAAAGGATTTCAGAAAATCAATAAAACCCTTATTTATACATTCTTTCAACATTATCTATCATTAAAAGAACAATAGATTGAAAGAAACATCTAACAAATCAAAACTCTTTGCTCTGAAACAGCTTTCCAACTATTTGAAATTTCCTTTTCTTTTTCACCCTTCTCTTTCAAACTCTTTTATCATTTTTACAAAATTTCAGTCCCTTTTTGTTTTTCATTCTTATATCGGCAGACTTTTTTTTATATCGGCAGACTTTAATATTCAGAATTAGTTCAACAGTATTTGCATATAACTAAACACTAAGTTTGCTATAACTCCAGAATTTTTTTTAATTCTTCCATTTTTTAAAAAAACATATCTCTAGTCTTTATATAACATATTGATTTTGTGGAAGAGCAATTCTTGCTGTTATATACCTTTTAAAGGTTCATATAATGATGAAAGTTTATTTATATGCTTGAGGAAAATAATATTGGGCAATACCTAGAATGCTTAACTCTTCCTGGTGTCATTTTCCACTCCATTTTCACAATATTTAACCCTCTAGCATTTAATCCGGCCATATTTGACCCAAATATTCTACCTATTTTATGTTAAAACTGACTGGATCCATCTTCTCATACCTACCTTACAATGTCATTCTAAAATTATACAAACACTTCATTGAAATCTTGAAGGTACAAGATAATGCATGATTAATTCAAAACAATGAATAAGAATTATATTTGATTAAGAAATCTAAATGCTAAAGGAATAAATAAACCTATTCCTCTCAGTCATTGAATATAAAAGCTTAATGTTGATACTCCAGTCCCTGGAGGAGTTTAGTATATGAACTCCTAATCAACATTTACTGAAAAGGCTAACATTCCACAAAATTTAAATAAAAAGGTATTGAATACTTAAATTATGTATTTAATTTCATTAATAATTAATATATCTAATATATTGAATATCTAATATATATATTGTATTTCATATTTAAAAGTTCCATATTTTCTCAGTAGTACTGATCTAGCTGTGATGGAACTCGGGAGTATATGTAATATATGTGTATGTGTGTGTACATATGTATGTATGTACATACATACATACATACATATATATATATATATATACATATACATATATATATATATATATATATATATATATATATATATATATATATATATACACACACACACACACACACACACACACACACACACATATATATATAAATAGATAGATAGATAGATAGATTCATACATACATATATACATATTCATCAGTCTCTAAGAATCTGTAAATCAGCCTTTCTGATGATGCCAGTTTGAGTACTCCCCTAACTCATGAGTGAAACTGATTGGTAAAACTGTTTACAATGGATCTTCATTGCATATATATATATATATATATATATATATATATATATATATATACAGATACATGTTTGTATATATATACATGTATAGTGATACAAACAAAAATTACATTTTGTGTGTGCTTTTTCTTTTAGGATATTAAAAGTAATTAGATATTATAACTTTTGGTCAAAATAAAATTTCATGATTAGGAAGATTTATTTTTCATATTTTCAGTGATACATTTTAATATAACCAGTTGAAAACTTCTGTTTTACTATCTATATATGATATCATTTTCTCACATTTTATAATGAATATTGATTGGTACAGATCTTGCAGATATTTGTATAGATTTTAGATGGATCATATAATTTCCATTTTTTAATGGATCTTGCTTTGATTCTCTGGGATAGATTTTGATGTTAGTCTTTGATGGATACATATATAAATATATATACATATATACATATATATATATATATATATATATATATATATATATATATATATATATATATATATATATATATATGCATATACTCACATATTATTTGTATTATTTATATGTATATATGTATCTATGTATGTATGTATGTACATCCATACATACATACACACATACATACATACATACATACATACATACATACATACATACATACATACATACATACATACATATATATACTGCTTTTGCCTAGTACTGAATCACCAAAACAGTAAGATTTTTTTAAAGAGCATTTGCCATAATCCATTACATCTGATCGCAATTTTCATTGTAAAACTTTCATGAGATAGCAATTATATACAAATCTATACACTATACATTTTCACTACATTTATTTATTCATCTCTGAAATTTTATTTTCTGATGGGCTGCATTGTGAATGCTTCAGTAAAACTATCTCAAGATCAATAACAACTCTAATCATTTTCCTCTGTTAGGGTGCCAACAAAATTATTTATTATATAT
>NC_142935.1:19873556-19926056 GCF_046866305.1 Octopus bimaculoides
ATCACAACATATTTAAGCATAGTAACAAATTGAAAAAACAGTATAACAGTATAAACCTGTTGGTAATTCATTTATTATAATTAAATACTGCTATTTGTACAAAAGAAGAACTTGTTTTGTTTATAAATTTTTTTAAGGAAGATATATTAAACAAGAAATTGTGGTTTTCATCAATCTTTTAATGTGTATATAAAATATATTATATTACTGACAGAATCAGTAGCACATTGGACAAAATACCTTGTGGTATTTGGTTATGTCTGTTCACATTCTGAGTACAGACTGACTCAGATTGACTTAATCTTTTACTTTACAAAAGTTAATAATATTGATATTCAGCAATATGTTCAATAGTATCAATTATAGCCTTGAAGATGAAGCAACAGTATAGGTACAGTTCTGAGTGAATCAAATTAAAAAGTTAGTGATTATAGTATTCAAAGACTAAAATCCAAAAATGAAAATTAAATCAAATTTATTATATAGATATTTCTTTTTAAATACAGACTGAATACATTAGCATAAAAAAAATAGAATTAGATAGCTTTTAGCATAAATATAGTTCTATCAATAATACAGCTGATTTAACTTAAACATTTATTTATAAACAAAATCTATACACTGCTGAATTCAGAAATATTTTTTTTGTATATCAAATAAAATAACTTGATGAGTCATTAATAAAAATTTTTCCAGCATTCTTTTTAAATATTATTATCATTAGTTTTAGCTTTCATTAATTATTAATGATATAGATAATCTGTTAAACAAAATAGTTGTTACATTCTGAATATCACGCACAATAAGTTTCATTTAATTTTATTTTATATTTGCGATACTCATATGTATATACATTCTGTTTTCTCTTTCATTTTCATCCATTTTCCTCATAACATGCTCATATTGAAAACTATTCTATGGATACTTTTTGTTTTAGGTCCCAAGTGAAAACGTATTATTGAATATCAATGAACACTAGAACAAAATAATCAATAAAATCCCATGTGACAGATGTATAATTAAATTATATAAAATATTCTATTTTAGAAAATTTCTTTCACAAATTCTTTTATCTATTTTGTAAATATAAAGCTTTTCATTGATTGTCATCTTTATCAACTTAACTTCTTATAAGATATATTTACTTTCTTTTGTTTTTCCCCTTTTTTTACAAAACTTTTACATGATAACATTATTCTTCACAATAAAAGATCTTCACTTGTGTTTAGAAAATTGCCAGCAAAAATTTCCTCATGAAATTCTTTCGGTTCTACTTTAATGATTTTTAATGAATGCATGAACGCATTCACTTAAATAAGATAAATAAATAAATGAATGAATGAATGAATAAATAAATAAATAAAAGTAACATTTAGAAAGCAGTTTGTCAACCTACTTTCTATAGTTTCCAATGAGCCATTGAAGATAAACTTAAGATCGAATGCAAGCAACTTCAACAAAAATTCTTAGTTTTGTCATGTTATTTATGTTCTGACATAAACAAGCATCAATTTCATTTTTGTAGTAGTTATTTGTAATACAACCTGGTTTCTAAGGAACAAACAAGCATCAGAGTTCATTCCTTTAATAGTTTTGCTAATGATTGCTCTAAAAGACTAAGAATCCTAGAAGTGTGTTGAATTTCTCCTTCAATAATTTCAGAGAGTTGAAGCATAATTATTAGCTGAAAGAAAAAGAAAAACAATTATTAGGATCATTTTAGTAGATTTTTCAAAAAGTAGCATAAATTTCAGGTCACAGCATTGAAATACCTATGTATATACATGTGTATATGCAGACACACATACATACTTATAGAAACTATAAAACATGGTTGTGTGTGTGTTTTTTCTTTTACCAGCACTGTGTGTTGGTTTAACCAAAATATTGTAAACACTTGTAATACACAATGTTGGCCAAAAAAAATTATCTATGTCCTTTTGTAGTACACTGTAGCAGTGAAACAAAACACTCTAAACTTGCCAGTAATCTAATATGTGTATGCATGTTTGTGTGTGTGTGTGTATATATATATATATATATATATATATATATATATATAAATATCATATAATATAATTGCCAACTAGATGTGGTGGCCCCATAGAGGATTATGCTACTGTTGCTTTTAGCCCCAGGAGAACATCTTCCTCACCTGTCTAATGACACACTGTCTGTGTCCAATAAGTATTTGCAAGGCAAAATCATTGTTCCCATCTCTAGCCTTACGTGGTACACACAGACCCGGGTTTCTGGGTAGTAACCCATCATCAGTGTGTGATAATCAAGAGCTATATATATATATATATATATATATATATATATATATATATATACACACACACATATGTGGAGGTGGGTGACTTAGTGGTTAGAGTGTTGCACTAATGATAGTAAAATTGGGGTTTCAATTCCTGGGCTAGGTGATGCATTGTGTTCTTCAGCAAAACACTTCATTTCCTGTTGCTCCAGTCCACTCAGCTGGCAAAAATGATTCATTATGTGATAGACCAATGTACTATCAAGGTAGGGAATATATACACCATAGAATCCAAGAAACTGGCCTTATGAGCCAATAGCTCAGGAAGGACATTTTACCCTTTGATATATATATATATATATATATATATATATATATGCGAGTAAAAATAAATACAAAAAGGGTTTTTTTTTGTATGATTGTGTATAGAGGAATAAATTATTTTGTTTAAAAGAGTTCCAACACTGTCTGTTTTTTATGTTTTATTTATATTCCTGCAGAACCAATGTGGGATATAGAATATGGAATATACAATATATAATACAATATATAATATAAAATAAAATAAAATAAAATAAAAATGGATGGCACCATGACATAAAGTATTGAATGTAGATGAAATATTGAGTGTTCAATATAAAGGATCAAATATATAAATATATATATATATATATATATATATATATATATATATATATATATATATATATATATATATATATATACGTATGTATGCACATATTCATCAATTACTTTTAGCTCCAATTTGTTATAATCAAAGTTTCTGTCTTCATCTAATCAAAAGCATACATTAAAATAATTTTTACACACCCAAAATTACACTATGAGTAAATCATACCTACATTGCACCTCAAACACACATGCACATACTATGAATTGAACCCAGGGATATAAAACAGCTCAAGACACCAAAAATTTTAGTCTACTGTATCCATGTCATCATGGCGTTTTGAAATCACTGCAAACTTGGCAATCGAAGGCTCCTCACCCTCTTTGTCTGGGTGAAAGGAAGATTGTATGATGCATGTATGTGAACAGCAATGCTACATGACAGTGAGACATGGGCCTTGAACGAAGAGGATATGGGAAGACTAGAGAGGAACAAAGCTGGTATTCTCCATTGAATGTGCAATGTCAGTGTATATTTGCAACAAATGTAGAAGAAAAGTTAGGCATGACAGGAGAAAAGTTAGGCATGACAAGAGAAAGGTTAGGCGTGACAGGAGAAAAGTTAGGCGTGACAGGAGAAAAGTTAGGCGTGACAGGAGAAAAGTTAAGCATGACAGGAATTACATGCAGTGTGCAAGTGAGGAGATTTCACTGGTTTGGTTATGTGATGCAGATGGATGTGGGCAGTTGTATAAGCAAATGTTAATCAGTTAAAGTGGAAAGAAGTTGCAGAAGAGGGAAACCCAGGAAGACATGGAACAAACTATTGAAGGATGATCTCAAAATATTGAGCTTTATGAAAAGATGACAAAAGACCAACATACGTGGCACATTGCTGTACTCAATAAGATCCACCTACCACAGCAGAATTGATATCCTAAAAACAAAGTATCATATTAAAGTACTGGCACTGGAGCTTATGCCACATGAAAGTACCAGTGCAGGTGCCATCTAAAAAGTACTGTGCTGGTGTTATGTAAAAAGCAGTGATGAGGGTATCATGTAAAAATCACTGATGATGGTGTCATGTAAAAAAGCACCCAGTACACTCTGTAACTAGTTGGCATTGGGAAGGGCATCCAGCTGTAGAAACCAAACCAAAACAGACTACGGAACTCAAGTTTCATATGCCACTGCAATCTGCCATTCATATACCTCAAGAGAAACTCTCAGCTTCAGTTTCAATAATAATAAAAAATATCCTCTACAACACATATTGAGTACTCCTTTCTCATTCATGACATACAAATACACATACATGAGTGTTTTGTGACTGTGCAAGGCACTTCATTTTACATGGCTCCAAAGTACTCTGCTGAAAATACAAGTGGCAGCTGGATACTGATGTAGCACCTCTCTCTCTCTCTCTCTCTCTCTCTCTCTCTCTCTCTCTCTCTCTCTCTCTCTCCCTCTCTCTCTTTATTTCTCTAGTTATTTATTTCTTTCACTCTCTCTTCTCAGCTGCCACATCCTCGGCGTTTTGCCAGGTGAAGGGCAGGGATACTCAGAAAGTATCTATGTCTGTTCATGACCACATGAACACTTAAAACACTGAAAGCAGGATAAATACTACTAGGTCATTGTCATTTCTGAGTGGTGGATATGAGTATGCATTTATATAGATGATAGCACTCATCGTTAGAATAATCATATTTTCTTCACCTTAAAATTTAAAAAAATGTATGCAATAACTTTGGGAGAGAGTTGCTTTTCAGTGCTGTGGTGAGGTATCTTTGTTACAACACATATTTCATATTTGCTGCAAACTGCATAACTGATTTATGAGATGAACCATGGTTTTAATAACAAAAAGTAGTTATGTGTAATCGTGGTAAGTAGCTTGCTTACCAACCACATGGTTCTGGGTTCAGTCCCACTGCGTGGCACCTTGGGCAAGTGTCTTCTACTATAACCTCGGGCTGACCAAAGCCTTGTGAGTGGATTTGGTAGAAGGAAACTGAAAGAAGCCCGTCGTATATATGTATATATATATGTGCATGTATATGTCTGTGTGTCTGTGTTTGTCTCCCCAACATCGCTTGACAACTGATGCTGGTGCGTTTACATCCCCGTAACTTAGTGGTTCGGCAAAAGAGACCGATAGAATAAGTACTAGGCTTAAGTCCTGGGGTCAATTAGCTTGACTATAGGCGGTGCTCCAGCATGGCCACAGTCAAATGACTGAAACAAGTAAAAGAGTAAAAGAGTAAAAGAGTAATCATGGGATATAAGATGGATTAAAGGAAAGATGATGGAAAAAATATAAAATGCTATGTGTGTGTGTGTAATTCTTTATTCATTAATTCTACTTTCCATCATTTATCTATTTATATAAAATCTACAGATACTATGGTGGAATTTCTGACATATATCCAGTAGCATGTATGTTTCTGCTGTATGATGATATCAGGTAGCCAATAACTGTGGATGAGCTTTGCACAGCATTCTACATATGTTACATTTGACAATGCATTTGCTAAATTGGTTGCTATCCCACTTCCTTAACTGTTACAAATTTTTAACAATAGCAAACACACACATATATAAAGTAACTACCAGTGTGTTCTGCACACTCTACTCACCCCATGTTACACCACTGCAACACAGTTTGTATGAGCATTGCCTCTTTTGACAATAAGCATACAGTCTCTCCCACACAGACATGCACACACACACACACACGCACACACACACACACACACACACACACACACACACACACACACTGGCCCTTTCCCCAATTTCTGTCAAGCAAATTTCAGTCACGTGGCAATAGTCGATTCATAGCTATGACAGGAGAGGCCAGAGGACAGTGTCTGGGCAGTGGGATTGAACCTTCAAACATATGCAACCAAAGTGAATTTCTGAACCATAAAGCAACAAACTGCACAATTGATTATTCCTTTTTACCATGCTTTATACAGTGATATAATATAATCTAGAGCTATGCTGAATGACGTATAAGTCTTAGAAATACAGAAATCATTGTAGGAGAAATATAACTAATAATTAAATTTTATTTCCCTGATTTTCTTTCAGGTCAACAATATAGGAGATACATTCATAACATTTAATTTGCCATTATATACATATACATATACACACACACACACACACACACAAACATATATATATATATATATATATATATATATATATATATATATATATATATACATGTATGTATATGTATATATATGTATATATATATATATATATGTATATATATATATATATATATATATATATATATATATATATATATATATATATATATATATTGGAAGGTTTGGAGGTGATGTACAGGAATTGTATATTAGAAAAAATAATAATCAGGTACTCACATGTCTGGATGGTTGTACATTTACAGATTTTTATTAATATGTCACATGTTTTATAAATTAGCACTTTCACTTAGTCTTGCAGGATCATCAAATTTTGATCAAAATTTGCTGACCCTGCAAGACTAGGTGAAAGCGCTAATTTATAAAACATGTGACATATTAATAAAAATCTGTAAATATACAACCATCCAGACATCTGAGTACCTGAATATTATTTTTTCTAATATATATATATATATATATACATCATCATCATCATTATCATCAAAAATATATAAATATGTAATCATACATACATCTTATACATCTTATAGCAGAAACAGGTGTAAGTTAATGAAGCTCATAAGATAATCATGTCATCTTATTTTCTAATCATACATATATAAATCATATATCACACCATGTGTGTGTGTGTGTGTGTGTGTGTGTGTGTGTGTGTGTGTGTGTGTGTATTTGCATGTGTGTGTGTATGTGTGTATCAATGTGTGCATGTTGTAGTGTGTGTGTGTGTGTATGTATTTGCATGTTTCTGTATGAGTGTGTGTGTTGTAGTGTGTGTGTGTGTGTGTGTGTGTGAGTGTGAGTGTGCATGCGTATGTGTGCGTTATAAAGAACCAGTTTTCATGAAATAAAGTCATAATTACCTACTTCAAAACACTTCAGTCAATATTCAGCATTTGTTGGAATTGATAAATCTGAATTTTCTGAGATAACTAATGAAATATTGCCTTTACTGATCTTGCTATTTTTACAAAACATATATGAAGAAAAAAAATTCTATAGGTTATTCTCGTTGCTTTCCCCAGCTGGTACAGTAATACAGGTCTGCAATACACCAAGTTATTCTTTTTAATCTTGTGTCATCTCAAATGTGATGGTCATTTTTATCACATTTGATCCCACAACATTTTTGCATATCTTTCTTCATTTGCCTTGGTCATAAAAACTTTCTTCCACAAGCATAGAGCACAGCTGACTTGCAGGCGTCAAACATTCATGTTGTTTGGCTATCTCATGCAACCATCTTTTCTGCACACATCAATATAATGCTTGCATTGCCCAGCTTCTTTACAGCTCATCTTCCATTCTGCTTTTCATGAACATTTATGTTGCACAGCCAATGAATTATATTTAAGCAATTTCACTTCTGCATCTGCAGATCTGCAGTTAATAATTATGCTTCACCATGCAACATCATATTTCTTGCACATGCTGCATGAAGCATGCTCCTAGACAAATCCTTGTTGCAGACACAGATAGCTTCTCTCTGATTGACTTCTAACTACTTTGCTAGCCTTCTTACTAAACCTTCATTGCTGTCAACTTAAGGATAAGCTATTTCAATTACGTACAGCAAGTATGTCTTCTAGACATCCATGATGTAAACTTCACCAGTGTATATCTGCCACATTTAACCACTGATTTGTTTCTAATTACAAAGATGTCTATTAAACTTTCTGTGTATCTATATTGTTTGTACTGAGTATACAGTATGAAGATCTTGCCATTTTAAGTATAGGAGACCACTTCCCAGTGTCATAGGTTTTTTTTGCTCTCTATCACTAAATAGCACTTTTGTCTACAAAAGTTTACATCTAGGTTTCTTTATTCAAGAAACTTCATGTGAATATGCATCTTTTTACTGCAACGTTTTGACTGGATCTGTAACAAGATTTAGGTCATCTGTTTTAATCTTTTACTCAGAATGTCCAATCTCAAGGTGTATTACTATGCCACAAGAATTAAGTCCAAATGTCTGACTAAACGGATTAAGCAATGTGATGTATACAGAATAGTGTAGATTTCACTGCCAATCTTACATAATAACTTCTGTTAGGCTTTCTGCAATAATGGGAAAATTAAGGTGCATGGGATTGAATCAAGAAGCAAATTTTAATTCTATCAAAACTTGGAGTGCTACATGCATATGTTCTTGACATATACATACTAATTCTAAGGGTGATAATTAAGAATACTATTACAAAATATAGCAATTAAAATGAGTTATTTCACAATGAATGTTGTGACCTTACACGACAGGCTTCAGGCACCATTTATTTATTGCAAAATCAAAACATGAAATCACACTGCATTTGAGTTATCATGCTTGCAATTTTAAGTACAATTCGAGCCTATATTTTTTTGGCAATGATTAACATCTAAAATACTTAATTTATAATATAACGCATAACTTCAGGAGGTGTGCGAGATAAAGATAGCTTTATTTAGCTATATGACTTCCATATGATTATGGCTGTTTCAGATTCTTTATGATTTATCATTAATTTCTGTATACATTAATATGTATGCTCAGCATTATATGACACAATTGTATATTCACAAATTAATGCAAATAAAAAAAATTTGCAATTGACTACAGCAAAGACTGATAGCCAAGTTATTTGGATGAGCTTACTGTGATGGGTGTATAATTCTCTGAATCCCTATTTTATACTACTCCTTCATATATATATATATATATATATATATATATATATATATATATATATATATATATATATATGTATGTATATATATATATATATATATATATATATATATATAGAGAGAGAGAGAGAGAGAGAGGGGGGATGTAGATATATATATTTGATAACTGTAGAGGAGCTTTAAAATGCACATTATGAGGTTATTACTCAGGTGATATTAAATATATACATATATATGTATGTATGTGCATGTGAAATTTTCTTATATGCACTTTGATTCTGAATCATCTTTTATCAAGTCTCAATTTTCTAACAATTCACCTAATCACTCCACGCCTTGTTTGATTAAACTTTATCATTTGTACCTCCCATTACCATTTTCACAACACATTTATACCTAGCATATATATATTGCCTATTTGAACTATATATACGACTGTGTGTATAGTTGTCACTATGCTTTCTCAAATCACTTGCACATAAATTTTCATAAATTAAAACTAGGCACCTAAAAGAGCACATCCAACCGTTTTGATCCTCAGTTGCACGCGAGATAAATATAAATTTAATACACAACCAAAAGAGCTACTAACAGTTTCATGCTTTTATGGCACTTTGACATATTTATTAAATACAATTGAATGATTGCTTGGAGATCATCATCATCATCATCATCGTTTAACATCTGTTTTCCAAGCTAGCATGGGTTGGACAATTTGACTGAGGACTGGTGAACCAGATGGCTACATCAGGCTCCAATCTGATTTGGCAAAGTTTCTACAGCTGGATGCCCTTCCTAATACCAACCACTCCGAGAGTGTAGTGGGTGCTTTTACATGCCACCGGCACGGAGGCCAGTCAGGCGGTACTGGCAACAGCCACGCTCAAAATGGTGTATTTTACGTGCCACCTGCACAGGAGCCAGTCCAGCAGCACTGGCAACGATCTCGCTCAAATGTCTTTACACCTGCCACCAGCACAAGTGCCAGGAAGGTGACGCTGGGCACAGGTACCATCACGATTTCAGTTTTGCTTGCCCCAACAGGTCTTTGCAAGCCGAGTTTCGTATCCAATGAAGGAGACGATGTTGGCATGGGTGCCAGTCATCGAATTTAGTTGGCGTATTATAAATATGCCTACTTAAAGTATCATAAAAGCGTGAAACTATTAGTAACCCTTTCAATTGTGTAATAAATTTATATATATATATATATATATATGTGTGTGTATATATATTCATGGTGGGTGCTCATATCTTGGGACAATTGAAATAGAGCCCTGAATAAAATAAAATGACTAATGACTAAGAAACATTGCTCAACATTATCTAGCATCTTTTTCAAGATTTTATTCCACTGCTTACACACTCACATTATATAATTTTATAGCATCACATTGCTTGCACTGACATTATATAATCAGTCTTTCACTCAGCATTAAAGATTCTTTCTATTATTATATTAAATACTACAAAATGCATTTGGTGCAACCTGATTATTAGGTCACCTTTTCTATACTCATTTGCATACTGCTTTCTTGCACATGAATCAAGGCCATTACAAGAATACAGAGCTCCTTAACTCAACTTGGAGCATATCTGGGGGTTTTTTTGGGTTTTTTTTGCTATATTAATATTTCAGTAGTATGAGACTCCAATATACAAAGTCTTGGTTCTCTCTTTTCTGAAACCCTTTATTTCTACTTTTAGTTTTACAAACTAATTATAAAAGCCAGTACAAAGCTCAATGGTTAATATGCCTGAGTGTGTGTGTGTGTGTGTGTGTGTGTGTGTGTGTGTGTGTGTGTGTGTGTGTGCGTGCGTTTATGTTAGCATGCATACATGCATGTATGTGTATGTGTGTGTGAGGCCTTTAAGAAATGGGTTCAGCTGGTACATTGATCTGAAACCCAGAATACCAGGGGATGGGGCCCATGACTGTCTGCTAGGTACTCTGAAAGATTAAAAAGAAAAACAAAACTTACAGTCCCACTGCCTTCAATTTTGTGAGGATCCATACCTCCCAGGGTTTGAAACAGTCTTGTACCACTTTGCCAAATTTCTTTCAGCCCCCTTACACATGTGCATATGCACACACACACACACACACACATACACACGCACATGCAGATATGTGTGTGTGTGAATGTGTATGCGTGTACACAAGGAGAGAGAGAGAAAGAGAGAAATTTTTGTTCGTGCATGTGTGATGTGTATACATACAGTGTGTATCTCTCTCTCTCTCCCTCTCTCTCTCCCTCTCTCTCTCTCTCTCTCTCTCTCTCTCTCTCTCTATATATATATATATATATATATATATATATATATATACATACACACATATATATAGTGTATGTAGTATGTGCGTGTAAGAGAGAAAGAGAAAAAGTATTGAAATATCAGAACGGAACAGCAAATTGTATATAGTGTTATAAACAATTCTATTTATAGAACTGAATTAACTCAGCTACTGCAATTTTATTGTAATGTCCATTAGATGTTTACATATTCATTAGGCTTGCTTTAAGATTATCATGAATAGGTTTTAAATTGGAAGTAAGTTAACCATCACCCTAACATTTATAAATATCTGTCTTTATATAAGGTTGATAATTCTATCAAAATGAAACTTTTATTTTATTGTTATTTTCTGAAAATAATATTCTTTTTATACCTGTTAATCTTTCATATTCAGTTTTTGAAGACTATGTTGTCTATTTTTAGCTTATTCATAACATTTCGTGTTTTTATTAGAAATGTATTTAATGGTTTGCTTTCGATTTGTTTTTATTGTAGATAAAATCAAAGATAACTCCTCCTCTGATTCCTACTCAGAGCAGTCACCCTCAGTAAAGAGAGCTACACCAACCATCATTTCAGATTCTCCTGCTACTTTGAAAAAAAAATCGATACTGAAAAAAGATGCTTTAAATAGAGAAGAGACTGAAACTCTTCTTGAAAATTTCGCCGGGGATCAAAAAACTCTATGTTCCCAGACGTGTCGTCCCAAAAATATCATGGACTCTGTGACTATTGTCAACAACTATCAAACCTTCAATAATCACAGTAATAACGAACTTTATAACAACCAACATCAGTTCCACCACCACCACCACCACCATCACCAAAACCAAAACCATCAACTGCAACAGCAACAATTGGAAACTGCCAACCCAACCATCCTATCAGCCATGGTAACGTCTCCACCGATTAAAGTAATCTGTCCGAGCATCGACTTGGACGAGGAGTCTGGTGCCATGGCTATTTCTTCCACCCCTACCCCTTCACCTACCGGCCCAACAGATGAATTGGATTCTCCAGACAGTGACACCCAGAGCAACACTTCTGAAGAACGGGAAGGAGAAGAACTGGAATTCAGTGACAGTGCAGCTAGCCTAGAGAAACTTAAGTGCTGGAAAGACTTGGACAATAAAGAGCAACAGTTGCTTTGGCAACAGGACACAAGCCCCTCGGACAATATGGATAATGATGAAAGCTATCAAGGTACAAATTCTGTTGACCAATCAGCCTCAGATATTAGTCTCATTGAACAGCCAACGTCAAGGTCATCCCCATCCAATGAAGGTGATAACCATATGGACATTGATAAATATGGTGACAAATGTGCGGACTATATGACCGAAAAGATGACTTCTTTGACGTTAGCTCAAAATGGAGACTATCCTCTCGACAATTTAATTAATGATATTGAAAAAAATTCTGATGATCCAAAAGACAATGTAGTATCAGCTGACGCCAGTGGCTAATATGTCATTAGCGGAAGCTAAATGGAAATTAAATGGTAAGTCGAGATTTTTACAAATCATTTTAAAATACTTAACTGAAATTTTAATTCCATGCAAGGTTTCTTTAATATTTATAAATTAAGTCACCCTACATTTTCTAATTGTATAATTGTAGTATATATATATATATATATATATATATATATATAAAACAATCTGTTTCATTCCTAATGGTTATGTATCCACCCTAAATATCAGACATAACTATACAGCAATTTGACTATTGATGCAATAGAGTAGAGAAATGACTATCAGTTTATATTTAACTTGAACCATTGTTCATCTAATAATATGTAAGACCACCTGTAAATGTGTATTCTACTCATGGTTGGTCAGTTAGCCTTCTTAACATTCTCAACATTAAGCATCTTATCCATTTATTTTACTTTCCAGAAAGGTATCTGTTTTCATAAATAGACTCCTCATCAAATACCTGCTAATTCTTATGTACATAGATATTATATTTCTTCATGTCTCATCTATACTCAATCATAAATATTTCTGTTTACCAATTAAAAAAAGAAAATTTGAAATTATCATCACATTCTAAGATTTATTTCTTAACTATTTACCATGACTTACAAGAGTCTTTTCAGTTTTATACATCACACGTGATATCTTGAAATATCCTATCAGCTCAAAAAAACTTAATTTATCACTGAGATTTACATTATACAAATAGTGAATTATAATTCCTACCAAACTCATAAGGTTTTCTAATTCCTTTCCCAAGTTGCTGCACCATGCAACAAATTCTAACTGTTCTTTCTATTGCTATTTTGTATTCTGGCAAGCAACCATTTTTAATCTCAATTATTATGCAAATCTATAATTACTATGTCAATCTTTAATATTATTACTATTGGTAGTTTTATTTTTAATTGAGGTTGCAACTGAATAATGCTTAAATCAGTTTCTCGGACATAACCCATTTAAATACCAATGTATCTTGACACAGATTTTCTTTGCCGATCTGTGGAAAACAGAGTTTTCAGTTTCAATTGGTTACAATATAATCCTTAAGAGCTTATAGATAAATCCCCTTCTATGAGCAGATTTCATGAAAACACAGTTCTTTGCATAAATTTGGATCTTGTGACTACCTGAAAGCAGATTTTAATATGACTGCAGATAACTATATTTTTATCCTAAAATTGTTCATGTGAGTTGTTAAGCATATATCTAGACATTTCTTCAGATATTTAACAAACCTAAAAATAGCATGCATGAAACCAATAAGCAGAGATGTTATTTGAAATGCAACCGTGATGTGTTTTTGGTTTCTCAATTCACTATGCAACTGAAACTCGCAGTAAAAATATGCTGCAATTCTTAAAATAAGCAAAGAATTCCATGGTATATAACTGGTTCTCTGCTAACTGAACTTTCATCTTCATCTAAAAACTGTGTTGTTTATAAAAATGATTGCATTTGTTTTCCATTTAAAAATTTACAAAATTCTGAATACACTCTGCATTTACTTTGTACAAGCATCCTACCTCTTGTACTGGCACCATGATAAAAAGTCATACATTACCCACTCACTCTAGAATGATTGGTGAGTGAAACAATCTTTCTAGTGCTGGTGCCATGAAAAAAATGAACTCACTACACTTTGGGAAGTAGTAGTAAACAAGCAGAGAAAGCATAGAGTTGCTTTTAGTCTTATCTTGCCAAGGACTATTCAACCTTTCCAGTATTGATGCCATGAGAAAATGCATCCTGTACACTCTGTAAAGTCATTGGTGATTGGAAAGGTATGTAGTCATAGAGACCAAACCAAATGACATATATGAGCAGCTACTAATAAGAGATGTCTCAGATCATGATGACCCATCTAACACATACCAGAATGGGAAGCAGACATAGAAATTATGTTAATGACAACACTGATGTTGATGGTGAAAACTCATTAATCTACGCTCATTTATTAGATAAAGTTGTTGTTTTTTTTTTAATTTATTGATTCTTTTACACTTTATTTCTAAAATGAAAAATAGTTTCTCATTAACATTTAAAATCAAATAAATACAAGTTTTGAAATGAAAATATTTTCCCTTCGTCTGTGTTTTAAGATGAGTTTAATTCTAGATTAGGTTGGACTATTGACCATAATTTTTTCCTGCTTCTATCTACACTAGATTTCAGCTGGTCTATTCTTTCATCAACTTCAGGTGTCATATTAATCCTTGTACTCAAAAGAAACATCCACACAAACCATTATTCAAAGCACATGGTTTCAATTTCTTATCTGCTCTACTATATGTATTTATATACTATTTCCAATCTTTGACAAAATTAATATTAATAACAGAATCAGAAGTTCTTTTTTAAATCCTTGCACTCACATGCTGCCTTAAATGACTTGGAATAATTAAGATTGCTGAAATATCAAGTAACTTCTCATTTAACTGTAACAATACTCAGGGAACAGCTTAAATTGACTCAATGTCCATTCAATGGCACATCTTTTCCTAACCAAAGTATTGTGATGGACAGTCACAAAAACATTATCAGATATATGAACTAGGGTGCTATCTGAGAAACAAGTGCTTTATTAAATGTACTACCATTATGTTACACAGAGTAATTCAAGAAAACTAAATGTATTTTTGCCAAATACATGATTAAAAGTATCTGAGGAAAGCCTATTGCACATTATTTCCAAGTCTTAATTCTTTAACAGGTATTCTAAATTTGGCTCACATATCCTTTCATTACAATGTCAAAACTGAAGGTTATTTCTGAATACATTAAGAAATAATAAATATCAAAATAGTTTACAATTACTAACACTAATTCAGGATTATTTAAAAACCTTTAGATCTAAGAATATTAATAACTGCTAATTGAACATCATGAGTTGAAGTAGGAAACAGTTTAATTCATTTCTATCTGATGATGATGATGATGATGATGACAACTTCAGTCATCGTCATCGTCATCAGCCTCTGTGCATTTTTGGGAGAAGGTGGAGATTTGTCCCTTTTTTCCTCATTCCCCTCCTACCCACTTCCTTACTGTGCCATCATTAATTTGGCTCGTTATATGCGAAGACTATCGGGCCTATCTGAGAGAGAGTACTAAGTGTGACCACCACAGAAGAATACTGAGTCATCAGGTGGAGTCAATATCAATGCATCACTCCTGCCTTTGCTGCATATCCTCAGGATAAGAACTTTGATACTGTTTTCCCATGATGCCATTTCAATGTGCACTGAATGAACACATCCCTTTTTGCACACATCCCTTTATTTTGCATAGGGACTGCGTCATGGATGCAATTCACAATCAAGCAGGCCATACAATAGATTAAAACAATGCAGCCTCTATCCAGGAAGTACACATAGCCAAGCCACCTCAGATGACACTCACTGAACAGTAGATATACTGGCTTAGATACTGTTCTGTTAAGTTCCTCGGAGTTGGTGACCTTTTCAACTTAATGTAATGTTTAAGTTTTTGCAAAGACCTTGTGTTGGCACCACATTAAAAGCACTGGTGCTGGTGCCACATAAAAAAGCACCCAGTACACTTTGTGGAGTGGTTGGCATTAGGAAGAGCATCCAGCTATAGAAACTGTGCCAGAACAGACAATGGAGCTTGGTGTAGCCTCTGACCATGTCAGCTCCAGTCAAAATGTCCAATCCATGCCAGCATGAAAAAACAGATGTTAAATGATATGAAGACGATGATGGCGATGATGATGATGATGATGATGATCTCATGAAATACACATTTAACTCACTTTCTTGTCTGACATGTCTCCACGTTTTTTTGTTTACAAGAGGACCTAAGCTTGATAAACCTTTATCTTGATATTCAGTGAAAGGTTTTTACTCTCTCCAGCTCTGTTAGTGAGTTCAACTCTTTTGATACCAAAGTACCTGAGACTTTCCCCCTGGTTCTACAATTCAAACTTGCTGTTTAATCAAATATGAATTAAAACCATCCATGAAAGTTTTGTGTGAATTTATATTCCAAACACCTGCTTAATTATAAACAAAGTTAATTTACTAAATTCTTTATTATTTTCAAAATCAGCTGAAACAAAAGTAGTGTATTTCAACAGAAATAAGGTAATTAAAAGGTTAATTATCATTGTAGCTGTGTTATTGATTCACACATCAATCTATGCATTTAGAGATAAGTTGTGGAGTGCAACTGACCCTAAATATTTTAAATCAACTGATCAGATAAGATTGCTAACTATTTTTTCTACTGTGTGTATGTGTGTGTGTGTGTGTGTGTGTGTGTGTGTGTGTGTGTGTGTGTGTGTGTGTGTGAGAGAGAGAGAGAGAGAGAGAGAGAGGTTACCTTTTCTACTGATGTCAAATATTTCAAAATTTTATTTTAGTATAGAGATACTATTTCAGTGTTAAATATAAGATCAGTAAAGTTGACACTGTACAGACAGCAGAAAGAAAGACAAGATGTTGTACTGTATTGACTTAGCTATCTCAGACTTCTAAGTTGAAATCTTTTACCTGTTTCAGTTATAGGACTGAGGCCATGCTGGGGCATCACCTTGAAGAGTTTGGTTAGACAAATTGACCTCGGTACTTATTTCTTTTTTTTAATCAGATACTTTTGGATACTATTGGATTATTTCGATAAACTACTAAAGTTATGGAGATGTTAACAAACCAGCATTAGTTGCCAAGTGACAGATAGAGGAGACAGACACTAACATGAACACACACACACACACACACATTATGGAATTCCATAGAGTTTCTGTCAACCAGACTCACTCACAAGGTATTGATCAGCCCAGTGCTATAGTAGAAGACTTGCCCAGGGGCAGCACTGTAGCTGTAAGAATGGAACTGAAAATACCCCTTAACAACTAAATCATGCCTGTACCTATATGAACTTTGTTCTGCTTTCATCCAGATAAAATAAGCTTTGGTATTCTAAATGAATGGTACCAATCAGTTATTTCAACTCTTAGCAAAAGAGCTTTACCCACCATACTAATGAGCTCCGTATTTTAATATTATATTTGTGTCTATGGCAGTGAGCTTTTGGTCTTGCACTAAAATTTGAAATCGATATTATATTTGTATTTAAGGCAACAAGCTGGAAGAATCATTAGGATGCTGGGCAAAATGCTTAGCAGTATTTCACCCATCTTTACAATCTGAGTTCAAATTCCACCAAAATCAATTTTGCATTTCATCTTTTTGGAAATGATAAAATAAGTACTAGTTGAACATTGGGGTCAATGTAATTGACTTAGCCACCTCTCCAGAACTTGTTGGTTTCCCATCAGTTAGATCTCTTTCTTGGTTGTAAAGGATATACACTTAATGATTTGTTTGTGTATGTGCAGTGGGAGGGTAAACTTTTCTTAGCTGATGTTGCTGCAGGAGTGACTCAAAAACTAGGAGTTTATGCCAAAGCATTTATTTATTAAGTTCATTTGATAAATGCCTTGGTACAAAACTCTACCCACTGAAATCAATAACAGCAATTCAGGTTTATGAACTGAGGGCTCTTTTGTCTGCTTGTAAAACCCATATGCTGAACATAGTTTTGAAGTGAACTTCTTAACCACAATGCCATACTAGCAGCTAAGTGTGAATGTCTAAACAAATATATATATACACGCACACACACACACACATACATACTTATCTATCTATCTATCTATCTCTCTCTCTCTCTCTCTCTCTCTCTCTCTATATATATATATATATATATATATATATATATATATATATATATAGAGAGAGAGAGAGAGAGAGAGAGGGAGAGAGAGAGAGAGAGAGAGAGATAGCTAGATAGATAGATATATATACATATATATATATAGATAGATAGATAGATAGATAGATAGATAAAGAGACAGACAGACAGTTAAATTAAGAAACAGCTATATATGCCAAACTAGGCATTGTAGCTCGACTCAGTCCTCTGGAACATCATGTCCTGTTGAACCATCTGATGCATCAGCATGGCTGTTAAATGCTACATATATATAGGTGTGGTTTTATGGTAAGAAGCTTGCTTCCCAACCATATGGTTCCGGGTTCAGTCCCACTGTGTGGCACCTAGGCAAGTGTCTTCTACTATAGCCTTGGGCAGATCAAAGCCTTGTGAATGGAATGGGTTTGGTAGATGGAAACTGAAAGAAGCTCATCCTGTATATATATATATATATATATGTGTGTGTGTGTGTGTGTGTGTGTGTGTGTGTGTGTATGCATATATGTTTGTGTGTGTGTGTATGTGTGTGTTTGTGTTTGTCCCCCCACCATTGCTTAACAATCGATCCTGGTGTGTTTATGTCCCCGAAACTTAGCAGTTTGGCAAAAGAGACCAATAAAATAAGTACTAGGCTTACAAAGAATAAGTTCTAGGATCAATTTCTTTGACTAAAGGTGGTGCTCCAGCATGGCCACGGTCAAATGACTGAAATGTGTGAAAGGGTAAATGTTGAACAACGAGAGTGAGTGCTCAACACTGCATTGGTTGATGAAATTTCTTCATTTGTGTAAAAAGCTTTCCATTGGTTACATGTTAAGAAAATATCTTAATATCTTAACGATTTTTCAAACCAGTCAAATGGGGGAATGGTGTTCATCTCCATTTTATCATATATGGCACTCCAAAGTGCCTCTGTTAGAGGCCTGCAAAACTTTAAGTCACATGGAACCATATCAAAACGTTTTAAATAATATATATATATGTGTGTGTGTGTGTGTGTGTGTGTATATAGCGCTCATTTTTAGCTCTCATTTCTAGCAATTGTAAGTGCTGCTTTGCACCCTCATTTATTAATTTTCCTTTTGGGTTTTAATTGCTATAGCCACCTATATTATAATGTATTTAATATAGATAAATATATAGTTGGTTCATTGAAGGTGTTGTGGTGTTATAATACACCTTGTTATGTTGAGGAATATATTGTTTTATATTGTTTCTCATTCAATGTGATTTTTCGTGGAAAGTTGGTAAAACAGAATACGTTATATGACTTACAGAACAAACATTATTTTCATTATTTTATAGTTATATCTTCAGTAGGAACACTGCTGGGATATTCTCTGTGATATGAAGAATGTTAATCATTCTTAATGTGCTAATGATGGCATTATTATTATTATATGTGTTGTATGCAGTATTAGGATATATCTCCAGTGTTGCATGTAAATCAATTGATGATTCCATTCATGGCAGTTTATTCTATAGTGTTTGGTGTGTGCTTGTATTTATTGTGTGGTATTGTCTGGAATGCTGTGGACAGATAAGATTGTGATATGTATATACACTCAGATTGCTTATCACTCAAGAGTGGAATGACATACAGTAATCAGAAGTTGTAAACAGTGATGAAGCTACTGCTTGGTAAGGTATTGCATAAGTGATATAGATAAAGAATATACAGGGCTGTGTGATAAGAAGTTTGCTTCCCAGCCAGATGGTTCTGAGTTCAGTCCCGTTGTGCAGCATCTTGGAAAAATGTCTTCTGCTATAGCCTCTGGTTGACTAAAGCGTTATAAGTGGGTTTGGTAGACAGAAACTGACAGAAGTTAGGTGGCAAGCTGGTAGAAACGTTAGCACGCCAGGCGAAATGCTTAGCGGTATTTCGTCTGCCATTACGTTCTGAGTTCAAATTCCGCTGAGGTCAACTTTGCCTTTCATCCTTTCGGGGTTGATAAATTAAGTACCAGTTGTGCACTGGGGTCAATGGAATCGATTTAATTCTTTTGTCTGTCCTTGTTTGTCCCCATCTATGTTTAACCCCTTGTGGGCAATAAAAAAAATTAATTAAAAGAAAAAAAGAAACTGACAGAAGCCCATCATGTGTGTGTGTGTGTGTATGTATGTATGTATGTGTTTGTGTCTGCGTTTGTGCCCCACCACTGCTTGACAACTGGTTTTGATGTGTTTACATCCATTAACTTAGCAGCTCAATAAAATAGATTGATAGAATAAGTACCAGATTTGAAAAGAACATAAGTATAAAGGCAACTAGTTCAACTAATATTCCTCAAAGCGGTGTTCCAGCATGGCCACAGTTTAATGACACAAGTAAAAAACAAAAAAGAATATAAAGGATATAATCCAATGAGAATTCAGTTGAGTCAGCCATCATGATATTATAGCAGCATGTGGTAGATAAGTTTTATAAGTATTTAGAGTTGATTGCTTTACTAACAGATATCCTCTTTCTAAACTATATATAAATATTATTGTAATTCAATGATGCATAATCTCGCTGTGATTATATTATTATCATATGGTTACTATGGAAGTTGCAATGTTTTCAAATTTATTTTAAACTAATCATGAAAGGCACCATATTTTATTTCAGTTGGGCCATCAGTATTTAATGGTTGATACCAAATATCTAGCAGAGTCCTTGAAGTATTGGCTAGATTGCTGAGAGAAAGCCCTACTTCTCTGCATTTGGAGTTCAAATCCTACCACAGTCAATTTTGCCTTCATCATTTTGGTGTTAATGAATTTTGTACAGAAGCTGATTTTTCTGTCTCCTTCTCTGTCTGTATGTCTCGCTTTCTGGGGAAAAAAAATCAGCTGTGATAGACTTTGAGTTGAATGGGCTCTGAAAGGTCTAAAAATGACCATGACATACTACATGTCATGCAATACCTCTTCAACTCCATCAAGTAGCTGAGGGCAAGACATTTAATGGTTGATATTAGCCAAATAACCTATTTGCTAACGAATTATAACAAGCTTCTTAATGGTTCTCGTCCTCAGTTAAAACATGCTTAGAATTCAAATGGAGTTAACATTTGAGGTTCCTTAATGAATTTAAAGTTCCATTTTCTTTTTTTCTTTGAGTTCTTGTTTGTTCTCTTTTTTCTCTTCTGCCCATTCCCTCACTCTTCTAAATGTCTAATGTTATGTTGACCTAATTCCTCATCTATTTATAAATTATTGACTTGTTCTTCTTTTTATAAGTGAAACATATACCAAGACCTATCCTTTAAACAATTAACAAGATCAAGGTATGACATTTGCCATATCTTTGACAAAATGTTTACCTGCTGATATAGAGTCTATCCAAATTCATTCTGATTTTGAATTTCATATCTAAATATTCAAACTTTTGGGATTACGTAAAACGAAGAGATACAGATGAAACTGAACTCCTGAAAAATACTCTATCACCTCTCTCACTCTCCTAACTTTTGCAACCACCAAAAGTTGACCATTCTAATTTATGATATTTATTTGAAATACTTCTTAGTTTCAACTGCGTTAACAGTTCAAGATTCATAATAGCATACTTCTTTTACATTTAAATTCACTTTCCACAGGCATGCCTGACAAAGTATGTGTAGATAGAAGTAGAACTTCCATTCTTTTTCGTCTTCAAATGGTCACAACAAAGAGGCATTTCACAATGTTGCACCAGGAATCTCTGTTCCTTATTAGATTTGTCAGATCCTCAATGTCATGTTGTTTATTTCTGCCAATAACATCATTGTAGCTGAGTGGTCTTCATTTTCTGTTTGGATGCAAGATGGCTTTAAAATATAACATCCAATATGGGTTGTTGTTCTTCAAGAAATTAGTGTCCTGCAAATCTTATCCTGTGTTAAGCAATATTAACAGGCATGAATGGAATATGTCTGTAAATTTCCTCTTCGACTTTGTGCTAATGTCATAAAATGTTTTGATCCCTAAAGAGAAGTCTAATGTGTCTACCATCAAGACAATCTTAAACCTTCTTCATTGTCTATGTTTCAGCTGCATTGAGAATGAGGTTCTCTACATATGGACTGAAGAAAGCAAGCCTTGTTGACTTTGAAATACTTGATTGTTGGATGTCTTGAAGCTTGCTAGGCTTCGCTATCAAATAGTAGCAATCAAGATGTCAGCAGAACATATATCTCTCTGGTCCTAACCCTGCTCTCGCAGCTCATAAACAATGCAATGTGCAAGATTTGTTAACATCTCTAGAGAACGCTGCAACCAAAGTCAGTTTTTTTCTCAATGCAAAGAAGTCTGAATTCATAGCGATCAACAAAGATGAAAGCCACCTACCAATTTGTCTTAAAGAGGGCACATAACTCAAAGAGAAAATATATTATAAACATTTTTTTCAATATCTATACCATTAACATTGTAATACAAGGTACAAGTAGAAAAACGGTGAGCTGGCAGAAATGTTAGCATGCCGGGCGAAATCCTCAGCAGTCTGTCTTTACATTCTGAGTTCAAATTTCGCAGAGGTCAACTTTGCCTTTCATCCTTTCAGGATCGATCAATTAAATACTAGTTGCATACTGGGGTCAATCTTATCGACTGGCCCCCTCCCCCAAAATTTCAGGCCTTCTGCCTAGAGTAGAAAAGAATATTAGGCACAGGTGGCATAATGTCATGTCAGATTTCTTAATGAACCTAATTAGCATTTCAATTGTCTGTTAACATAAATGCACACTTTCCTTGTTTACCTCACCGTCCCATGATGATCTCAGACGTCAATTCTATGTTAGAAAAACATTCTATTCTGATATGGATTTTTATTTAACAAAATATTTTTTATGTAAATTTTACTTCATGGAACATACTCTTGCCTCTCAATGTTTTTGTTATGAATGGTAATCACTATTATTTAAACATGTTTGACTATTCCCTTGAAATACAAAAAAAAAAGAGAGAGAGAGAGAGAGAGAGAGAGAAAGAAATTACATTAGAATATCATTTTATAGCTAATTGTTTATATTTCCAATTTTGTTTAACTTGGATTTTCTTTCACTGTTCAAAACTGTATAACATTTATGTTAATGCAAAATGCTTTCACATATCTCTTTTTGCAGAGCCTCATCTACAAGACGGCTCAAACTGGGTGACCTGGTAGATAAGATTTATCATACCCTTTGATATCGTTATAGCATGTATGAATATCAAATACTTGAATGTTTTAAACATGTATAGTTTTCTATCATACTCATTTAAATTTATAAATATCACTTCAAGTTAATTATCTTCTTTTTAAGCATATTATAGCATTCAAAGTTATCATTTATCCAATGAAAATCTAGTTTTATTATCGGTAGTGAGTACCAAGGTATAGCATTAAGTTGTTGAGAACCCAAATTTGTAACCCAGTTTTTACCTCTCCAGCTGGAACTGGTTTATTTACTTTACTAAAAGCTCTCTATAGTGCTAATATCTCATGCCTCATGAAGAAATTATTAGCATTCCTCAATAAGCTATGTTTCTTCTTTGGTTACAGCACTTGCTATATTCTTCACATACCTCTAAATCATACTGGATTCAGGCTCATCTTACCCACATATATACTAATCTAAGTTTCTATAAAATGTATCTTAACAAAATGTCAGTGTCTCCATAATGTATCTACCTTCACACATTTAATGTCTATGTGAATGAATAAGTGAAAAGGCACATTCCCTGGATGCTAACTTCACTTACTTTTGTCTGAAGTTGACTCCAAAGTGGGTGAAATCCCTACTTTAGTCAACTACATAGGAGTAGCACTGGAATTTAAGGTGAATATTATTATTAATACGCAAAGGTAAGTTCACACTAACAGAGCATTATCTTGGAGTTGCAAAGTTCCAATTCTGTTATGTTTCTTCTCAGTCATCATTCTCAGAATTCTATTGAAACATTTAAAGAACTTTTAGTTAAATAAATACTTTTAAAGAAACAGATAAATGAGAACCAAAGTAATGGTACCAACATACATAATGTCATAATTGAATGTTCAACTGATTTTGATACATTAATCAGTTTTCTTTCAACAGTGTATTAACTTCAATGTGTTAACATTTAACTTCCATGTTTTAACATTTGAAGCATTGTCGAAAATGTACAAAAATAAATTGAAATTTTTAGACAATCATGAGAAGTGAAAAATGTATTAAAGAATTAGAATACTCTTTTTTAATGTTTAAATTTGTTAATTTTTTACCATTGTTGTTATTGTTGTTTATGCTGAGATTTCAACAAGTGCTATTGTATTTTCACAGGAAAGGTTTAACCTAACATTTTGCTGCCTCAGATTGCCACAGATGCTGTCAAGATGCAGAAAGAGATGTTTATGAAACCTTGTTCTCGTGACAGACAGTAAACTGATGTGCAGTGTCTGTAGTATTTACTTGTGATATTTTAGCCAATAAGACACTGTCTGCAACACCAGCTAATGAATGACATAACTCAACTGTCACAATGAAAAGGTTTTAAAAAATTTGCTAATGAAAAAATAAAATTAGGAAACAAACAAAAACTAAAGAATATGAGAAATTGAGTGCTTCCCCCACAGCAAAAGAATTAAGTATGGATTCACAAGTGTACGTGCAAAAGTGAAGCTTAGTGTCAGTAATCTGGCAATATTTCATGGAGTCTATGATTCTTGCCAAAAAGGAATTCTCTTGATTTTGTGAAGGGCACCTGTTTGTAAGTAGATCATATTTGACTGAGAAGAGCAAAGGGAAAAAGAAGGAAAAGAATAATCACAAAAATTTCCCTCTGAGGACCACCCGTTAATCTTGCAAAAACAAAAAAAAGTATAAAAGAAAATTTGTTTACAGTAGTTTTTAGATATGAAGATATTTTGCCTTTGTGTTTTCCCTTTTTTTTTAATCTTTATTTATAGTACAACAAAGTTTATCGACAACCTTGGGTTTAATAGCATCGGGCAGGGTAAGAAGTGATTTTGTAAATGCCTTCAGGAAGGAGATTTTTTCTTTTTTTTTTTCAAATCATGATAAGAACACTCCGACTATTAGAGGTCTAAGGTAAAAGAGTGAAAGGCAACTTTTGCTTAAATTTTACAACATACCAGCAATGTCCAGATTATTCTTTATCATTTTATTTGGCTTCATTTTACATTGATTCTAGAAGCATATATATATATATATATATATATATATATATATATATATATATATATAGATAGATAGATATATAAATATGTATATATATATATATATATATATATATATATATATATATATATATATATATATATATATATATATATACATATATATATATATATATATATATATATATATATATATATATATATATATATATATATATATATACATATATATATATATATATATATATATATATATATATATATACACACACACATATATATATGTAAGTTAATTAAAAGTATAATTGCAAAGATAATATTAATATATTTTGAAAATTATTTTTTCTCAGAAATATTCTGGTAATGATTCACTTCTCTCCTAAGCAAAAGAAAGAAAGTCTTTTAGTGGGGAAAAAAAAATGGAAAAGATCATTTCTAGAATGGAATATTAAAAAACGTTTTAAGAAAATATTTAAAAGGTTTTAATATGGAAACTTTTTCTACTTGTGTCATATAAGCTTCTTCTTTTTTGTATTCAGAAAAATTTTATATTTTGGTAAAAAAAAAACACAAAAAATATTTATGAACAGATAAAGGGGGTTTAAGCAAAAAAGCAAATAGATTGATATTACAAATAAAAGTAAAGAGATTGACGTAAAATGAAGTTTGTTTAAACCAACATTAACAAGGTTTTTATGTCTATTTTCATTTCAAACCAGTGCCAGACTAGTGTCATATCTCAGGTATTTCAGTGTTTTTTTATGCTAAATCTGGCTATTTGGAAATCTTCACTTATTTAGTGCTGTTTAGTATATATATAATGACATTTCGTTTTGGTAAATACTTATACATCTGTTTTCACATGTATATATATGTAGTATATAGAGGTGTGTGTTTGAGCGTGTATGTGTGTGTGTATATAAATACATGTGTGTGTGTATATATATATGTATATATGTATATGTATATATATATATATGTGTGTGTGTGTGTATATATAAATTATACATATATACACATGTTTGTGCATTATATATATATATATATATATATATATATATATTTACATACATATGTTTGTATATACATGCATAATAGACATATGTCGATGAAAATGCATATTTATGTGTGTATGCATGTATGTGCATATATATAAATATATATATATATATTTACACACACACACATATATATATATAAATATGCATATATAAATATACACTCATACACATATACACATATGCACAACACTATAGAAATAAATTAGCCTTTATGTGAGTAATATTTTGTGTCTCTTGAATGTGTGGAATGTGCACCAACCATTGGCTGAAAAACTCGTTTATGATAGGGACTAGTTATCATACAAGTCCCCTCAGATAGGTAATTTTATTCATTATTCCTCATCATAGATATTAAAAAAGAAAAAGCTTGATGTTTTGTTTATGTGTCTTTTAGTTCCTAACTCTAAACCTTTAAGTCTGCACATGTCAGAATCAGTTAGCGAACACCTTATTTATGACATAATAAAGCCATAATGATAAAGGTTTGTAAGTATGATACAAATTCCTCTGATTTGTAACAGTGTCACTGTTGGTGTTTGCCTTATTTGCTAATATATTAATGTCAATTAATTATATAAGCACTTTTCTGTGAAGTGAATGATACGGGAAAAAAATATTATTTGTATGATAAAAGTTGCAGCAGCTAATTATCCATTGTCCCTCTTACCTTCGATGATCATTTTGTCCTTCTACATATATATATATATATATATATATATTTATATATATATATATATATATATATATATATATATATATATATATATATATATATATATTATATATATATATATATATATATATATATATATATATATATATATATATATATATATATATATATATATATATATATATATATATGGGCGTGTGTGTGTTTGTGTATGTGTGTCAATATGTATACACACACACACACACATATATATATACATATATATATATATATATATATATATATATATATATATATATATATATATATATATACATGTATATGTATATATATATGTATATATATATGCAAAGCCATATACACATGCATGCATACAAAATAACCAAATGCATAAAACCATCTGTGTGTTTGTGTGTGAGATTTTGCTGAACCAAGAATAAATTTGTTCTCTCTGTATTTCCCAGTTGTTTAAAGTATTAAAAAAATTATATTTGGAACTATATGAAGGTAGAAACTTTTTTCTTGAAAGTAGAATATATTACTTCTACATTGCATTGTTGTTTAAAACACTATTTAATAATATGTTATAATTATTTCTATATCCATCAATATATCTAAATTATGACATGGTTTTAGCTAATAACAAAGGAGGCTGTGTTTAATTTTTCAGTATGTATATTTAAAGGTCTTAAGTTGGATAAAAGATTCAAACTAGAAATATAAAATTAAATATAGTAAACCTTTTAAAAACAACACAAATTATTTGTTAACGGAAATTTGTAATTAAGTCTTAAAGGTTTAAGTCAATTTAGTATGCAATGTTGGAACAAAATTATTTCAATATTTTTGTTGTATTCCTTGCTAGAACCTGTTGGTATATTTTTCTGTGCCTTCCTCTGCTAGCCTCATGAAGCAACACCCATTCACAACAGTTAATAATGCAATTCATTGACCTACTACAACATTAGCTTTAAAAAAGAAGCTTTGGATAAAAAAAAAAAGCCCTATAAAGATTAGGTGCTCTTGTTGATGAATAATCTGCGGAGAAGTTGTTTATTTTCTTGTCCCTTTCAGTAGACAGCTCGAAATTTCAGAAAATTTGAACTTAAAAATTATCATTTCAATAAGAAGATAACTAAAGCAAAGACAAGTGTCTCTCTTTTATGCTTATTAATGTTAGTTTTTCTTTAAATTAATTGAGTTTTTTTTATTTATTGACAATAAAAGATACTCTACATAGGTTTGTTTGCAAACGTTACCTGGCTTGCTGGCTTAGAGAGAGAATTAAACCTAAAAGTTCTACAACTGTAGAAAATAGATATAACTAGATTTGGGGGACACATAATTTGATGTCTTAAAATATATATATAGATATGATATTTTTTAAAAAACAAAACTAGAACAAACAACATGAAGCAACAAAATATTTAACATCAAAAAGCCAAAGGTTGTCGATACTTACTTATTTACAAGTAAAAATTACCATCATTTCTGATATTTCTTTTTTTACAATAACTTTATACAAAAATTATTATTAGATTAAGTGTCACTTAATGAACAGATTGTTTAATTTTATTTTTACATGCATAAGAAAAAAAAAATGTGAAAAAAAAACATTGCAAAATAATAATATTTACTGCTCCTGATCGATATTACTACCTGCGTACAAAGAAACTATCGACTAAACAGAAGAATTTACACTACCAAAATTAAGTAAAACAGGTGCTTGAACTTGTGGAATTCTAAATGAAGGACTAAACTGATTTTCAAAGGGCCAATATCAAAAATTTCTTGGCCTAAATAGCTCGTAGTTAGAGCCAAAACTAAGCAAGTTGCTTAATAGACGGCAAACAGAGGTAAGCAAAGTCAGTAGTTATCTGCTGAATGTTCAGTTAAAAGATTGCTTGGTTGCTTGCAATGCAAGAAGGTTTCATCAAGTTTATGATAATTATAAATATTGTTATTGTTGTTGTTGTTATTATTATTATCATTATTATTATTATTATTATTATTATTATTATTATTATTATTATTATTATTATAATTATTATTATTATTATTATTATTATTATTATTATTATCATTATTATTATTATTATTATCACCATTATTATTACAACCCCAACACCACTATCATCAATATCATCATCATCATCATTGACATCATATTCTTTATAATTTTAATAAGCAACTTGATTTATACAAATGTAAGGAAATTTAGTTTATATAAAAACTTGTTTTCTTTTTCATGTGAATAGAAAAAAGTCTATCTTTGGTTTATTAGATGAAATTTATAGAAAGATGAAAATTTTTCATTTAATGGACTAATCAATAATTAAGATATAGACTTCGGTCTTTCCTTCTCGCATACATTACAATGAAATATGCAGATGAGAAGGAGAGAATATTTAGTACAAAGTATCACAGAGAAATTTGGGGGTTTTGATATCTGGCAGCTGTTCCTTTTATTTTTTTCTATTATTACTCTTATAATAAAACCATTATGTTTGACATGTGACAATAATTTGGTAATTTCTATCTCAATTCATGACACTTAAAATCTAGTTGAATTGTTCTTCACATTGTCTTCCTTTCAACTAAAAGAAACAACTAGCTTAAAAGAATTAATGTGAATTTTAATTCAACAAATATGAATTTGCTTGGGGTTGGTATTTTCAGGTACTATGAAAGAACGGTGTCCATTGTGGCCATGGATTACTCTGATTCAAACAGTCTTGAAGCCAATTTCTCAAAGCATGAATATTTATTGGATTTAGTGTTCAGAAAACCTTGTCTTAAATATATTCAAAATGAATAACACTATGCTTATATATTTCACATAAATATTATGTGTAAATTCATTGCATTTGAACAAACAATCTAAAACACATATTACAAATATTCTTTCAATATGTTTTCTTTCAATATTTAGAAAATTCTAAGGGCTGCATCATGTTTCATTAGAAATAAATACACCAAACTAAAAATTTAGTAAAGAGACTGAATATACTTGTATATATCTATATATATATATATATATATCTTAGACTAGTATGAATGGAGTAATTTAGATATGCAATATAATACATCCACATGCATGTATGGAGCATTACTGCTATTTCTGCTTGCTCGTGGTATTGCAAAGGGAAAAACAAAAGTCAATAAATGTATCTTGATTTACAAAAACAAGCTTTACATAGTAGTTTTTGACTATTTTTAAAGCAATCACATAACTATACAAGCAAAAACTCAGAATACAAATTAGATAGATGTCACAATCTGAAAACACTTTTGGAATGACAAGATTAAATTATATACTTTATGTATTGATTAGATTTAAGCATTTTAGGGATAATTGTGAAATAGATAATTTTTTTTTTTTTTCGTAGATATGTATAGGTATTATATAAGGAAAAATGAAATTAGTTAAAATAATCTTGCGCATTAAATAATTTAGAGATGATATAAAATGAAATGAAATGGCCAATATAGCTTCTTCACTATAAAATAAATTTTATATATATATATATATATATATATATATATATATATATATATATATATATTTAAAACCCTTCTTCCTCTTCTCTTTCTGAATCAATACTGAAGAATGTAATTCTTTCTATCTTGTCATTCTATATATGGTTGTTTTCTTTGAAGTAACTCACTAAATTCTTTGTTAAATATTTGCTAAACTAGTATTTTTTGTGACTTTTGTGAGGATTATTATAGAAATAGTATTAGTAGAATATTAAAATTGTGTGATGTTATAATTCAGTTAAATTGATCCCTAGTTTAATCACTGTTCTGAATCAACTTAACCCAGAGATTAGCATGCTTATGTATGGCTGTTAGTTGAATTCTTTAAATCACCCAAAACATTTCTATGGATATTAAGCAAAAATAAAAACCATATATAAAAAATTCTATCTAACAAATAGTTAGAAATCAGTTTAGCATTTGGAATATATAAACCGTAATTCCTTATCACATATTTTCAAGAAATAAAACCAAAACTTTTCAGTTTACAAGACAAACGGCTTTTTTGCCTACTTGTATGAAAATACATTATAATGTGAAGCTGTGCTTTGCTAGCAGCTGGCATTTGCTTTTTAAATAAAAGAAAAAACATTTAGTCTAGTGAATGCTGTGTCAAATATCTGATTCAATAAACACTAAATTCCAATATCCAACTTAAGATTCAATCTGGTTTGCATTACTCTCCATAACTTTCATTGGAATTATTGTTATCAGTAATATTGACTCTAATTATTATTCTGGTTTATACATATTAACAGCTAATTTTATTAACAGTGCTAATATTAATATATTATCATCATTAAATATTATAAGTATTATTGTTTTATAATATTGCAATCACTATTGTCCGACTATAATTATATATCATTTCTTTATTAAAACTTTCTGTCATTACTACTACTACTACTACTACTACTACTACTACTACTACTACTACTACTACTACTACTACTACTACTACTACTACTATTGCTGCTACTATTACTGCTTTGTTATCCAATTAGTGCCAGTTGAAAATTGCTGTTATTCCATGTCATAACTTGACACATAGAATAGACATCATTCAACTGCTATTTCTAACAAGATTTTACTCAATATCTTTTATTAATATTATTATTATTATTATTATTATTATTATTATTGTTGTTATTATTATTATTATTATTATTATTATTATTATTAAGGTGGTGTTCTGGCAGAATCATTAGAGTGTTGGAAAACAAAATGCCTTGCAATATTTGTTCTGACACTACATTCTGAGTTCAAATCCTGCCATGGTTAACTTTGCCTTTCATCCCTCCGAGGTTGATAAAATAAAGTACCAGTCAAATACTGGGGTTGATGGTATCAACTATTCCCCCCTTTCCCTCAAAATTGCTGGCCTTGTGCCTAAATTCAGAGACCTTTATCATTATTATTATTATTATTATTATTATTATTATTATTATTATTATTATTATTATTATTGCTACTACTTCTATCATTATTATCATCTTCATCATTGTAGCAGCTCTGCTTGTATTCCATAAATTTTTTTCATCGACGCTGCCCAGGTTGCCAATTAGCACAGACAAATTCCTTTATTTCTGAACGAAACTGAAACCAGTTGTAATGTTCCAAATAACGGAAATCTAATTTTGCCTTCATCAAATTATTTTTTTCCTTTCCTTCTTTCTTTTTTTCTTTCTGTCTGGTTAAATTTTTTTACAATAAGGATCTATAAACTACACTATTTGTTTCTTGTTTGTTTGTTTGTTTGTTTTTTTAATGCATAATTAATAACAATATTAAAAAAAATTCAATCCTGGTTGATGTTTAAATTTTCAAAAACATAATATATTAGGTGTTTAGTATTAAGAGATTCTTTTCTGTGTGTATCAAAGTTATTGTGAAATATTTTTCACACTATCCTATAAAGAAAGACAGGATCATTTGACTTGTCTGAATGTCAATTCACTGGCTGATAATAAACTAGTTAACTGAGATAGTTGTAAACTTGTTTAAAGGTTTATGTATTTCCAATCTCTATAGCACTGTTGATGACTGAACTCATTGAGATAATCTAACATTAAAAGAATAATAATAATAATAATAATAATAATAATAATAATAATAATAATAATAATACAAGATAGACCAATAGCTAAACATCAGAGTTTAATCTGCTTTGGGTTTGAACTGTCCTCTAATTAATTATACCTGTGATTTGCAACATTTTTTTTTATCTAATTAAGTAAGACGAACGAATGAATGTTATTATAACTGTAATACAATTATTTAGGCTAGTTCTGCTCTCTTCTTGCTAAAAAAAAAAAAAAACAACAATAAAAAATATATAAATTAAAATTTTCCAAAAAAAATAAATAAACAAAACAAACCGCAAAAAAATAAAAAAAATAATACGACATGCTATAGTTGAAATTCTCTCTGGCATCATATATATATTGGAATATATCTGCTTGGAGACTTTTTTTTTTTTTTTTTTTACAATGAGTAGCTATTGACTTTTGACGAACTTATTGTTGGGTTGATGACGGTGCTAACAGTAGTTGTTAGGAGCACTGAATTTGCCAAATTATAATTATTTAAACTCATTTTTATCCAAATTTATTTTATTATTATTATTATTATTATTATTATTATTATTATTATTATTATTACTCAAAATTAAATATGAAGGACAGGGTGCTGAGAGAAAAACTACTCCATATTTGTCATAATAAACATGTATGAAAAGCGATAAAGAAATGCAAGATGAATTTTCAAAGGCTATGACAATTCCTACTACAGAAGCAAGCAGCAATCTGTACAGTTAAAAAAAAAAAGGTACATTTTTCACTGTTGGTTATTTGTATATTCTATTTAAATAGTTTTGTTATTTAAGGCTCATTGTAAATATTAATTACCTCTCTTTAAAGGGTAATTGATAAATTAACTGTTGCAAATTTATTTTGATTATTATTATTTTTTTTTCATGTCTAATAGATGGCGCTAGTTGTTCATGAAGTGATGAAAATTATCAACCTAGTCACAAAACAAATATGAAGTCACATGCCAAAAATTAAAAAGAATAGCTTCTTAATAATGGATGACATTAAAAATATTTCTTCTTAAATCAATATTGCCTTTTATCGTTAATTTACTAAAAAACAAAAATATAATAATAAATAAACAAAAACCATCATCTTGAGACTCAAACAAACATTGTAGGTTAGTAGTTCTGTTGACAGACACTCTCTTGATTAATCTTCAGGTCAGCTCATCAGCACCTTTGCTACTACATACTCCAAAATCTTTGTATATGCTTCTCATGGTACGAAATAATCATAGTTTTATGCTTCACTATTTTAAGCATCTCCTGCTATATATGCAAACTAAATTCTATGCCACAAAAAAAGAAACCAAACAAACAAATAGAAAAGATATATTATGACTGCTTGCAGATGTATACCACTGTACTATTAACAAGCTTATTACTAACAATCATTGGTACTTTTCGCAGCTAAGTAGTTATGAATTCACTATCTAATCAGTCATATTTCTTACAAATTTCCGTATTTCTAGGATGAAAAGAATATCTATTTGCATGGAATTTTTCTTTTTTTAAAATTCCATAATCACCATCTGTCTTAGGTGCATAACAAGATATTTATATTATGCATCGATGTAAAATATACTGTAAGATAGAAATAGAAAAATAAACAACGTGATATTGATCTTTATAATTTTTAAATGATCTGTAAATTAAAAGACGTGTTGGGAATTGTCTTAATCTTGGATTACATTCCATTTATTATTTTATTTATACCACAATCTTAAAATATTTAGCTATAGGCAAAGAATTGAGTAGAAAAATATACACGTTAAAATAACTTACAGAAACAAAAACATCTTCAGCTATAAAAATATTCTATACCTTAAACCACACATATCTCTATACAAAGATACACCCACATATATATATACATACGTACATATATATATATATATATATATATATACACATACATATATATATATACACATACATATATATATATATATATATACACATACATATATATATATATATATATATATATATATATACTATATATATATACATACATATATATAACTATATATGTTTTATATATATATATATATATATATATATGCTATATATATATATATATATATATATGCTATATATATATATATATATATATATGCTATATATATATATATATATATATATATATATATATATATATATGCTATATATATATATATATATATATATATATATATATATATATATATGCTATATATATATATATATATATATATATATATATATGCTATATATATATATATATATATATATATATATATATATATATATATGCTATATATATATATATATATATATATATATATATATATGAAGCATAATATATGTTGCTTGCGTACAAATTTTATGTGTTTGCTATAAGTATATTTAATAAATACGGCTTTAAAATAAACAGTAGCTTTAAAAATACAGAAATTACTTGCTTCAAAACTTAGCTAATTCAAAGTTTCTATTGACAATTCATTTTTATATTTTACTTCTAAATAGTTTATCCAAAATTGAATTTGCAGTAAAAATTTAAATGGGTGAGACAATGTAAAGTGTTATCTTTCTTCCAAAGTTTAAAAATTTGCTACAGCTGTTTTTTCTGCCAGGAAATCTCTCATAATCCTGAAATTATCTATGATAATTTTTGTATCTTCTCGACTTAATTTCAATTAAGAAATTTGTAGAAGATTGGCATCTTTTTACAGGTTGTTCAAATATTATGCTTATGTCTAAATTATTAACATACGATGGGTAACCTTTGCAAACAGGATAAAGTTTTTAAAACATGGTGTGGATAAATAATCAGATTTCATTTCCATGACCAGATAAACATTATCCAATTACAATAACCATCTATTTTTACGTGTATACTAGAAACTTTATGTCAAACTACAACCTGAATTGTTTGAGTCTATATGATAAGTTATTCATTTCTAAATTTGGCATGTAGCTAGTCATGTTATAAAAATATTTCATTTAGAAACTGTGAGTTGGTTGTCTGAGTGGTCACTTCTGTGATGGTTCTGTGACTGATCAACTGTAAAAGCAAGTTGATCTTACCTTTTTTTTTGTTGTTTTAAACATACTCTCAGCCTTTCATCAGCCTCTACCACATCCTTTGTCTGTACCACAGGACTGGTTATTATATGTTGGCCATCTTAACTGAATGGTGGTTCACGCAGATATCAGATGAGAACATCTTTAAAAGATGATTTCTAACCATTTCACTTGTTTATAACAATCTGTTGATAATTTCAGTTTTATATTATAGTATTGTGTTCTATTCTTACATTTTTTTAAAAATGTCCAACAATTGTTTGATCATTCAAGCTCTTTTATTCTTAAAATGATTTTTTTTTTCATCTGAATATATTAATTTTTCTACTTGTTAGGAAAATATATCAAAATATACACCGGTTAAAAATATTTTAAAAATATGGAGAAAAGACCTTAAAGACTATTGTTCAGAAGAAAATACTAAATATTTGATCAGAAGGATCCTTTTTTCTTTCATCATTGTAATTCCCTTGTTTTTTGTTTGTTTGTTTGTTTTTCTTTTAATAGATCATGTGATATTAAGATGCTTTGATGTTATTTCTACAATCAACATCACTCATTTATGTAAGTAGGATTACATATTTATTGAGGGAAAAAAGACATGATTTCCAAGAAATTTGGGTTAAAATTACTTTTTAAAGAGGGAGACTTTTAATGTCTCAACAAAGAAAAATATAATTTCTGCTAATAATTATGTGGAAGAGAAACACGAAGAAAAGAATCAAAAATTGCAATGTTAACTATTGTTGTTCTATTATTTAAATTCCAATATATAAGTTGTATTTCTTCTATAATAGCTCAATGGAAATTTCATTATGCACTTTTGTCAAACAAAATTAAGCAAGGCTAAAAATCATTTCAATCATTTCTCTAAAAGAATATTTCTACTTTCTATTTCACAATTTTATTTTTATATTTCCATTATTGAGATTACTTTTAGAGCATGATATTTTTAAAAATTATATTTCATTTATTCCTTATGATTTTATGAAATTTTCTACAATAATTCTTTTCCTGCATACATCACTTGCTCTCAACAAACCACTGGAATGATAACATCCATTTATGATTAGTCGTTATGGTTCTGTAGGGTAACTTTCATTAGAAAATTGAAATAAAATTTTTTTGTTGTTTTTTTTTTAGATTAAAAATTTTTTTTTAGAAAATACTGAGTATATAAACGTTTGTATAGAAATCTTTTAATTAATCTTGACTTTTCTGAAAGTCGTTAAAACATTCCCTATTGAATGCCTCGAATTTTTATTGATCCAAATTTTGGGAGTTTCAGAATGTTTTCTGTTGATTTTATTCCCTAAATGCAACACATATGCATTTTAAAACTACATTTTAGAGACCCAAGCTATTTCCATAATTGCTAAAACTGTTATCTTCAATTCCTTAAAATTTAGAGAAAAAAAACTATTGTAAATGAGCTCATGTAGAAGATAATATTGTTTAAAAGTAAATCTCTACAAAATGGTTCAAACACTTTAAAATAACTATCCTTAACTATAAGTTGCTATAAAATTCAAATAGCATGATGTGATTTAATATTTAAGCTTTTTTATTAGCTCTTATTGGAATATTGCATAGTAAGGATTTCCTAAACATTACTTACAGCTTTATCATATTTCTAAAACAACACACTTCTTGCAATGTTTCAAAATTCATTTTACTCTGTTTTATAGAAAAATCTATCTAAAAAAGACAAAAAGCAAACTAAATTTTGAGTTGTTTTTCTTCTCTCACAGTAAGAATATTATTTGTTCCAATTATCACACAAATCATAACATTTCCATAATCATATATAATAGTCTACATTTCATAAAATTACATGTAGTAATTGACAGGTTGAATACTCAAGTAGTAAAAATCAATGACAAATAAGTTATAGGAAATATTGTACAAATTTATATATATATAGTCTCATACATTATCTATTGTGTGTGTGTGCATGTGTGAGTAGGGGGTAAAAGTAAGATGTTAAATCAACAAAACTAATTAGACCTATCTTAATGTTTTGTTTTTATAAGTTTAATAATTGGAATATATAATCAACTAGTGCATATACACACTTTTTGAGTATTACAAAGCTATAAGTTTATAAGCTAGATTTAAGCAAACATGGAGAAATAGGCTAATATTAAATATTTCTCTCTCTCTCTCTCTCTCTCTTGTCACTGGACAGTTGTCATCAACAATGACGTGAAGCTGTATAAAATGTTCCTACATAACGAATGTATGAAATAACTGCTAGAACTACTCACACATTCTTCCATAGCAAAAAACAAAATTTGTTTTAAACATCGATATATAATGCGTATGTGAGTCCAGTTATCTTCTCTTGATATCTGAAACTCTGTGAAATAAAAGAAAAGCAATGTAAATATGAGAGAGTAACTTCCCTTGGCTAATTCTCTTGTTTTCTCTCTTGGCTTTGTTAAGCATTTTTTTTCTTTATTTCATTTTCAATTAAAATAGATGGAAACATCACACCTGACAATGTTTACTGCTTTCTTTGTTATAATTACTAATAGCTGTAGCTGGTATGATATTTCAGTTATTATCAATTATTAGATAGTTAACCTAACCTAAAATCTAAATTTGTAATATGTAACTAGTTTTATAGTTTACCAACGTTTTCTAATTTCCTAAAACCTAGTTTTCCAATTTTTTTTTTTTTTGTTAATTAATAATAATGCTACTATGTTTAAGACTTAAGAAATCTAATTTTTCAATTTTATCTCAATACGAAAGTCTTAGGTTCAAATTTTTGTCTCCAATTACATTATTATATATAATTTCTGGTGCAGGCATGTGCTAATATAACATATGCTTCAATAGTGGGTTATAGTGTTAATCTGTTGACCATCACCTGGCACCTTTGTTGCATTTAGTGGTGTTCACTTTTCTGCAAGCATTTCAGTTGGGTTTCCTATTTGAGAATGACTTCTTTTTCTCCTTTCCACCAGTTGTAGAAGCCCCATAAAGGGTGAAAAGCACTGCCTTTCCTCCTGATTAGAAGATTAAAAAATATCCCATATATATGTATATATATATATATATATATATATATATATATATATATATATATATATATATATATATATATATATAAGGAGAGAAAGAGAGAGTGTAGTAATGATGTATGTATATGTCTATATGCATATAGATAGATAGACACTGATAATCATATATATATATATATATATATATATATATATATGCATATTTATATATATATATTGGTCAGCAGTTCATACATCCAAAACCAAAGCAAACTCTAAAACATTAAAGCTATAATATACTTAGAAGGCTCCAGTTGTAGAGAGCTTATGTGCCTCAGACTATTTGAGTCTGATGAGGCACCTATACAGTTAAGTGATTTATAGGTACAAAACCAATAGTCACTCTCTGACCAGCCATAACAAACAACCTTCTAACAATATTGTTATATATATATATATATATATATATATATACATGTATATATGCATACAATCATCTATTGACAGACAGAGAGAGGAAGGGGTTTCTCCAGAAAATATATGCAGTTAAGTATGTGTTTCTTTTGTTTCACAGAAGCTGAAATCATATTCTAAGTTTAGTTAGGAAATAATATAAATTTATGCATAGAATACTACAAAAGAACCTACTTAATTATGTTTTAGGTCAGGATTTATATCAGAGTTAACTACTTACATTATACCAGTAACAATTCATTATCAAACATTTGCAAGACTTATATTCACATAAATAATAATAATAATGCATTTTCTTTGTTTATATTATCAATATTATCACAATGGTTTTTATGTTTTTTTATTACTCTATGTTGCTCTCAATTAAGCCTTCATTATTTTCAGGATGAGCAATGAATTTGTGTGTGTAATATAACCCAAATTCGACGAGGAATCCTTATAACTTAATAAACTTAAATATCCTTAAGAAAATAATGCAAGCAAAAATACATAAATACCAAAAGGTATTCTGTTTATTAATTACCAAAATAAATAAACAGTTTAAATTGGTTGAAAACCACAACTAAACATTTTTCAGTAACTCTTATTGGCTTTATTTATTCTATTTATTTCACAAATAATACACATTTGGAGGGGGTGAGGTTTAACTGATTTTTCAAAAATGTTATTTATTAAGCATTCCATATAATTATCATAATCATTTATATTCACATAAATAATAATAATAATGCATTTTCTTTGTTTATAATATCAATATTATCACAATGGTTTTTATGTTTTTTTATTACTCTATGTTGCTCTCAATTAAGCCTTCATTATTTTCAGGATGAGCAATGAATTTGTGTGTGTAATATAACCCAAATATTCCATGTTATCATGTATTTCCTAATACTTCTAGCTATTTTTCACACCTTCTCAAAGACTCTCCTTCTCTCTCTCTCTCTATCTCTCTCTCTCTCTCTCTCTCTCTCTCTCGCTCTCTCTCTCTCTCTCACTCTCTTTCTCTCGCTCTCTCTTTCAATGAACCATATCTTATGCTAGTTTCTGTTTTTTTAACTTTGAATTAAAAAAAAAACTTCAACAGAACACCATCTATAGCTGCTACTACTACTTCTACTACTACTACTACTACTACTACTACTACTACTACTACTGTTACTACTACTACTACTACTACTACTACTACTACTACAAGGGAATGATCGTCTTGTGTTTTTATACAGTTTCCAACAGTATTCCACTCACATTCTTTGCGTTAATAAAACAGTAGAAATAAGCATGTGTTTGTTTTTATTCTTCTCTCTCCCTCTCCCTCTCCCTCTTTCTCTTCTTCTCTCATCCCTCCTAATTCATACACTCACTAAAATACATACACACACACACACACACACACACACACACACACACACACACATATGCAATAATATTAAAGCTATTAAGTTATATCACAGAAATACAAGATGTTCAAGATATTCTGATATCAGAAAAAAGCTACATTACTTCACTTTGTACATCATTATAAAGAGAATATTGTAAACATATGCCTGAATGCATCAGAAAATTATAGTTCGGCAATTGTAACAAAAATAACAATGAGCTCAAGATCAATAGGATTAGAATTGAAGACATAACTAACTAGATTAGGCATAAAGTCATTATCCATAATCACTGACATGTCAGCCCTTTACTGGAAGCAAATTAAGATATTGCTATGCATACACATATAAATGCATACATACACACACCCACACATGCACACATACACATATATAAGTATATATTAATGTGCGTGTGTGTGTGTGTGTGTGTGTGCATATACATAGAGAGGTTGTATACCCACAGCCACTGGAGTCTGACAAGTCACCTATAAAGCTAAGCACTTTATGGATGAGAAACCATTGGTCACTCTATGACCAGACATATATTTAACTCCAGGAGAATACATTACAGCTCTAACTGTTAAACTGTGCTTCTTATTCAGATATATGATCCACTGACAATATATATATATATATACCAACCACATGGTTCTGGGTTCATTCTTACTGGGTGGCACTGTGGGAAAGTGACTTCTTCTATAGCCTCGGGTCCACCAAAGCCTTATGAGTGGATATGTTAGACAGAAACTGAACAAAGCCCGTCGTATATATATATATATATGTGTGTGTGTGTATGTGAGTGTGTGTGTGTATGTGTGTGTATGTTTGTGTGTCTGTGTTTGTTCCCCCAACATCGCTTGACAGCCGATGCTGGTGTGTTTATGTCCCCATAACTTATGTCCCCATAACTTAGCGGTTCGGGAAAAGAGATGGATAGAATAAGTACTAGGCATACAAAGAATAAGTCCTGGGGTCGATTTGTTCAACTAAAGGCAGTGCTCCAGCTGGCTATATGACACACTATCTGTGTCCTTATATTTTCTAACAAGGGAGTTTAGCATCCCCACTCAGCACAAAACAATACCTGTGTATTGTGATTTGCCTTCATCAGCATAGAATAACTGCTTGGCTAGAGGTGATGCTGCTAAATTCTTGCTCTAAATATATATAGTTTTTAAAGTGACACACAATCATTCATCTAATAAAATAGAGAATTACTATTTGTAGATTTCCCAACAAGAGAGTACTGAGATTTACAAATAGTAATTTTCTATTTTATTAGATCAGTAACTGTGTGTCACTTTGAAAACTATATATTTCGAACAAGACTTTAGCAGCACCACTTCTAGCTAAAAAGTTATTCTGTGTTGATGATGAGAAATAACCCAGACATCGCAATACACAGATGTTGTTTTGTGCTGAGGAAGATGCTAAACTCCTATGTTCAAAAATATAAGGAGACAGATAGTGTGTTGTATAACCAGCTGGAGACGGTGTTTCCTGGGGCTAAATAGCAGTAGCATTCATCCTAACTAGGATGGCCACATTATGTTGGCAAATAATTTTTACTCTATGTATAAATGCATATATATTAGGTTGGCAACTAAGTTCCCGCCGTTTTTTTTTTTTTTTAATTTTTCAAAAGGTTTAATAAAAAAAATAACAACTAATTAATCAATAATGTATTCACCCTTGTTGTTTACAACTTCTTCCCAACATTCAACAAGATTTTCAATACCTTGTTGGTAGAAATCACCTGATTTCGACTCGAAAAATTGATCCAACCAACCTCTCAATTCTGCATCAGTATTGAAACTCCACGCACAGCATTTGAAAGAGATCGAAAGAAGTGGAAATCTGTTGGTGCCAAATCAGGAGACTATGGCGGGTGTGGCAGCACTTCCAAGCCATGCATTTGAATGGCTTCCTTGGTCATATTGGTGATATGAGGGCGGGCGTTGTCATGCAGCTGAAGAACTCCATGCTGCCAATTAGGTCTTTTCTCTTGAACAGCCATGTTGAGTTGTTCAATCTGTTGAACATAGAGTTCCTCATTGACCGTTTGGTACTGTTCAAGCAATTCACGATGGATAATCCCTTCCCAGTCCTACCATATGCACAACACCGTTTTGCACGGATGAAGATCTTGTTTCATACGTACAGATGGTGAACACACAGAACAACTGCTGGCTTGCCATGTCCCCAAAACGTCCCAAGAGTGATAAAAATCAAGCATCTAGTCAACATCATGGTTTTTAGAGTGATCACTAGTAATGGTGACGTTATGCCTCCACTCATCTTCCTACATGGCCTCAGACTCAATACCGAGGTCTACATCAAGTGCCTGGAGGAGGTAGTGCTGCCTTGGGTGAAGAGAGTGGCTGCTGGAAGACCCTATGTCTGGCAACAGGACTCTGCACCATGCCACACAAGCAGGAGAACCCAGTCATGGCTGTCATACAATTTCTGTGACCACATCACCCCTAACATCTGGTCACCTACCTCCCCAGATTGCAACCCTCTTGATTATTATGTGTGGGGCATAGTTGAGTGAGAGACCAACAAAACTCCTTGTAACACCAAAGATGAACTGAAGGTAAGGATTATGGCAGCATTCACCAACTTAAACAAGGAGACTGTCCAGAAGAGATGCAGGAGATTCCAAAGTCATCAGGAGACCGTGGTTGAAGCCAATTTACTTTTCAGCATTTCAAGATATTTTTGTGTAATTTTGGTAAATATATCTTTTAAAATGAGATGTCAGTGTTATTTTCACTTTTGCATAATTTAGATGACAATATATTCACCACACTGTGTATGTGTATATATATATATATATATATATATATATATATATATATATATATTATTTTGTTTAAAAGAGTTCCAACACTGTCTGTTTTTTATGTTTTATTTATATTCCTGCAAAACCAATGTGGGATATAGAATATGGAATATACAATATATAATATAATATACAATATATAATATAAAATAAAAATGGATGGTACTATGAAATAAAGTATTGAATGTCTTATTGAATATATGGAATATGTCTTATTGAATAGATGAAATATTCAGTGTTCAATATAAAGGATTAGATATATAAAGGCGAATACGTATTTTCTATACCTTGTGGTATTTCATCATGACCGAGGAGGTTATCGCTAGAAATAGTAGGTAATTGAATTAATTCAGAATCTTTTATATGAGTTACAAAATGAGAGAATTGCAACAGATACCATACAGTTTTCAGTGATTTAAAGTTTGAAATTATTATCACCTATGCCTTGTTCCTGACTCATTGCATCATACCAATTTTTTTTTTCTGTAAAAAATACAAATAAATTGAAAAAAACAATTCTACTGCTGCAAATATGGTATTTCAACAGATATCTGCATTGGGAAAACAGATCTTCAAAATAAAGAAAAATAATTTTAAATATGTTCTGTTAAATATCCACAAAATATAAATCTGGATGTTATTCCATGTTCAAGAAATTCAAAAATTGCTTGAAGATTAAATTAACAAAACTGTTATTAACCAGAGATGTAAACCATTACAGATATATACGAGGGAATGTTGAAAAGTTCTTGGCTTTAAGAGTTTTGCAAAAGGTCTGGTTGGAGGCCCAACTTTCCAAGTTCTTTTACAGGGCTTAGAAAAAACTGAAGGACCATAGCAAGAAGTGTGTACATCTGAGAGGGGAATATGTTGAATAAAATCATAATTAACTGTAATGTTATTATCAGTTCAAATATGTGTGGCATGTATGGACTCATAAATAAGCCATTCACAGTTTTGTCATGAAGGAAATTTCTCACTGTAGATAGAATGGTGTTAATACCCCAATATCAGTTCACAGTGCCACCTATCTAGACTGACATACAAGCATTTTGGAGTATTTATCTCCTCTTCAGTCACAGACACTAGGCAGGGGGATGCTGTGAACTAATAAAAGAGATTGTTTCTCTTATAATATTTCAATCACCATCTGGTGACTGATTAGCACTATGCAACAGCTGACCATAAGCAAATAACAGAGGGGGAGTGCTAAGCAGTGAAGTCTTTCGTTGCCCTTTCAAAGCCAAGCCAGGCTCATGGGCCCAGTATCCCGGTTTCTATGGCGTATGTGTTTCCCCGTAGCTGGACAGGATACCAGTCCATCGCAGCGTTACTCAAGAAACAGGAAGAAAGAGTGAGAGAAAGTTGGGGCGAAAGAGCACAACAGGGGTCGCCACCACCCCCTGCCGGAGCCTCATGGAGCTTAGGTGTTTTCGCTCAATAAATACTCACAACACCTGGTCTGGGAATCGAAACCACGATCCTCCGACTGCGAATCCGCTGCCCTAACCACTGGGCCATTGCGCCTCCACAAGCTGTGAAGTCTAGGACAAGAAATTTTCTCCATGACAAAACACAATGAATGGCTTATTTACAAGTCTAAATGTATCACACACATACTTGAACTGGTAATAACATTAGATTTATACACTTCACTGCTTAGCGCTCCCCCTCTTTGCGTAATCAACTGATCCTCCTGTACTTTCTTTTACCCAAGGCCAGAAACTTTTCAGCGCCTTATCATATGTGTTAAGTTTCAGCAAGGAATTGTATAGAAGAACTGCTCTTGTATGTAAAAGCTGATCAACCAAGGAAGAGAGGTCATTCACTGGAAGACAGTTTGGAACAAAGTATATGTAAAGAGAAGGACAAGCAGAAGAGATAACTTGATAGATTGACAGCTTAAAGTTGTTTTTTGTTTTGTTTTTCCTAATTGCAATTTTACTGGAAATATTTTTTGAACTGATTTAGCAGCAGTAAGGTATTGAATAAAGTTTAAGAATGAATTTGTTTCAATTCTTATTTTCAATTAGAATTTGTAACTTTTTCCTGTTGATATCTGTTTGCAAGAGAAATCTGAAGACCAGTATAACATTATTCATCATTTCGCATTTTGTTTCAACTGGATTCAAAAGAAGGGATTTGCATCTCCTTCAGTTTTGATTCTCCAATTTAATAAGTTAGATTTTTATGATTAGAATATTTGGTGAACAATTTCCAAATTATACTGTTATAATCAAAAATATCTCATAAATTATCATTCTTTGTGTAAACATGTCAGGGATTTATTTTTGATAAAGAACTCAAAGGAAGATTGAGACTTCAGCTTTTACAAACCAAATTTTTCTGCTGATTTAGTATCACTGTGAGTATGCATTTTCACAATTTAATTATTTCTCTTTCATATTTTGAAACCTTGTAAATGAATGATTGTAATCAATTTATGTTGCTTTATTTTTTATTATACTATAATTTAAATTAATTTACCTATCCAACAATATTTTTGTTTCTTTCCTGATATTTACTTTGGAAAATACCAGACATTTGTGTGAGTGGTTCCTAACTTTTGCTATGCCCTGCACTTAAGGAAATTTTCACAACACAAAAGTAGTGTCATTTATGAGATAGGAAAAAAAACATGATTCATTCCTGTAATAACTAATTTACTTTCTTAAAATTTTAATACATGCAGTCTGTGGATGAACATACTCAACATAAAATTAATTTTTTCACTCAGTACAAAAAATGTAAATTAAGCAATTAGTAAAAAGAACTAACTGTAAGCCAGTCATGGGCAAACTGTGGACTTTTTGAATGGCACACCTAAAGAAAAATACCTTGAATTGTTTTAGAAGTGCAGCACACCTGATAATGAGTCATGTCTCATGCAGCTAACTTTTCAGAGAAGGTTGCCTGTGCTTGTTGTAAATAGTGAAATCAACTCCAATTATGAACATAAAATTCAGTAGCTTCATTTTTTTTCTGCTTCTCATTCATGACTTTATCAAAATTTAGAATTATGTTGCTGATTGTGATTGTGGATTAGGTGATTCCTAAATGTTGTTTTGACTGTCAAAAGAGAACTGAATTTAGATTAACAGAAATATGATATTACAAAGTGGAATAAGGCCACGGTTATCGGTTACAATCTCTTAAGAGTAAATGTATTTATGTGGAATTATAAGATTCTTCATTTATTCAATATAATGAAATTACTTTCAAGATTCCATTAATAATTCAATTCTGAAAAGTAATTCTAATTAGATATATAATTTCCTTTTTTTTCTCAACTCCCTGAAATGTTATCCCCTTAATCCCCAAGGGATGTGGATACCCCTGAATAGGAACTCCTCATGAGTGATATCTTATAGTAAGAGAAGAAACAATTAAACAAAATGAAATGTTCCTATAAGAATTTCTTAATGGCAAAACTTTCATCATTACTGGTTCTCTTTAGGACACATTGTTAACGGTTCAAAATATTTAAATATTTAGTGATAACACTAAAAATGATTCATTACTACAAACAAATATCTCCTCTCTCTCTCTCTCTCACTCATTCTCTCTCTATCTATCTTTCTCACTATCTCTCTATTTCCCTCGATGTTCCTACTTGCCTATTCTTTTATCCATTTCATCTTGCCATACTTTTGTGCTCATTGTCTATACTTTTAGCTAGTTGTATATATATATATATATATATATATATATATATATATATATATATATATATATATATATATATATAGGTGAGAAAGTTGGTATGTGAAAGCACTGGTTGGATGTATAAAAGATAATAAGAGTGAAAAAACTACAGAAGGCTTGTGTTACATGGTTAAAGTATATATTTAAATTATGTCAGAAAAATGTTATAAAATTTTTTTGGTATATAAACATTGTATTTGGAGAAATAACCGGTTTCGTGTTGTCTTTACAAATTTCTCTACTTCATTGTAACATGTGTTCGCTATATATGTATATATATATCCAACCCATACCAGTGTGGAAAACAAACGTTAAATGATTATGAGGATATATGTGTGTGTGTGTGTGTGTGTGTGTGTGTGTGTGTGTGTGTGTGTGTATGTATATGTATACACACACGTACACACACACACACATATATATATACACATATATGTGTGTGTGTGTATATGTGCGTGTGTATATGTGTATATATATATATATATATATATATATACACACACACACATGCATGTGTGTGATAGAGATAGTGTGAGTGATATTATACAATATTAATTAAATATAATATTTTGATCTAATATAGATAACAAACACATCTGTTTGTAGCCAACTCTGTCTTTCAATAATTTCTATGCCAATTCAATTTTTCCATATATTCTAGTGTATCTATACATTTAAACTTTTTAAGAATCCACATGGTTAAACATTTGCTTCAAATAAATGGTGATTGACTGTCATCAGAATTAACCTGCAAGGATTCTCAAATATCAGGTCCACAGATGATCTCCTCACCTTTACTATTCCAGAATATAATTAATCTAAAGTCAACAGATTAGATCTGCAGCCTGAAAATCTATTTAATCTTTTTAAACTCCTACATTATTGATTAGAACTTAACTCAGCTAAATTCCTTTAATAGACAGCTCCTTTGCATGTCATTTTTGACATATGTAAATAAAGTCCTTTTCAGCCTAAAGGTCTACATCTCCATCTAGCATACACAAAAAATATGGTAACCATTCGGGTATCAAACAAAATGCCTTGTAGTTTTCAATTACAATCCTTTACATTCTGAGATCAAATCCTATCAAGGTTAAGAGATAGCTGAATTCAAACCTAAATTGTCGAGCTGAAAGTAATACACTACAAAGCATTTTTTCTTCTGGTCTAGTAATTTAGCCAATCCACCATCCTTAATAATAATAATAATAATAATAATAATAATAATAATAATAATAATAATATAGATATTTCATTCGTTGAACAATATTTCAACAGTACGTCTGTCTTTGTCAAGTTCAAAATAAGAGGTGATAAAAAATTCAAAATTTCAGAAATTTAAACGTAAAGTATGAACGAGAGCAACCAGCGTCCATATGTTGACGGAATGACTTCATCAGTTTTTAAGTTTTATAACAGGTAAAAAGAAAGAAAAAATAGAAAAAGGAAGACAACATTCTCCTTTTTTTCTGACGTCTTCCTGTCGTCTTCCTGTCATATAGCCAGCTGGAGATGATATCTCTTGGGGCTAAATTACAGCAACATTCGTCCTAAACCAGGACTGCCATGTTATGTTGGCAAAAAATCTTTACTCCAAAGTACTGTTGCTGAATACCTCTCGTTGTGAGATTTACAAATAATAATTTTCTAAAGTTGACCTTGGTGGAATTCGAACTCAGAATCAAGCGACAGGCTTCGTCCAGCATGCTAACGATTCTGCCAGCACTAATGGTTTCAAATTTTGCCACAAGGCCAGCCAATTTGGGAGAGGGGATAAGTCATTGACCCTAGTATTCAACTGGTACTTATTTTACCAACCCCGAAAGGATGATAGGAAAAGTTGACCTCGGCAGAATTTGAACTCAGAACATAAAATTGACCCACCTTTCAAATTGTAACCTTGCGCCAAAATTAGAAAGAATTATTATTATGGCCATGACAGATGAAGACGTATCTCACAGAAGTAGGGCCTGACTGGGACACTACTCAGAGCTGAGGGTTACCTTGGATGACCTGAACAAATACTGACAAATAGTGGATACAACAGTTCACTCCAATGGCACATGTCTCCATACCTAACCTGATTATTATAATCATTATTTTTTCTAGCTGGAAATATTGGTAGATGACATACTGCTCATCACTACTACCAATCAGTTGGCATCTGCCATCTTTAATATTGGTTCGTATTTCATTAAAAATACATTTTTACTTCCTGCCATCCTATATATAATGTTGCTGAAGCAATAGACTAAGTAGCTATATAATGAATATGCTATTCTCTTGTGCATGCTTGTTCCGCTGTAGCAACTGTGCTAATGCAGCAAAATTTTGTCACTGTTGCACAGATGAAAGCATTATTTGCTACATATGCAGAATTACAAAGAGCGATGCCTTCAGGTTAGGATTATAAACATCGATATGGGAACTAACAATGCTGGAGATCTTTGAAATAGGTTTAAAGAAATAAAATACGATGTTTTTGTTGAATATGCAAATCAAAAGAGATATTCAAGCATTTTGGATGTACTTGGTGTTGGTCACTGTTTCATGAAAGATAATGGAAATGTTTCAGAACTGATGGTGTACAAATGATGTAGACAACCAGGAAAAAAAAAAAAAACAAGCAAAAAACAGGTGTGGAGGAAATTTTGTGAAAGTGATGGAAACATATCGAAAGCAAATGTATTAAGTATATTAAAAAAAGAATAGTGAGATAAAATACTCAGAAAATAAATCTTTATTAACCCATTACCTATCAGTGATCTCATATGAGATCACTTAAAATTTACAAATTTCGTAAGTATCTGTCAATATTTACATATTTGTAACCTTTTTGCTATATCTACTAGGCATATTTCTCTGATATTCAAATGAGGTTTGCTAATTTTTCACCCAATATCTCGCTTATTTCTATTTAAAATATTATTTTGAAATGTTATTTTGATCATTCCAGCGTGTTTCTAAGGCTGTTTTATGCTAGAAATCAAAGTTTCACAAAAGAATTCCAGTTAATAGAATTATGGGAGGTAATGGGTTAACACAGTTTTCAAATGACAATGACTCAATTGACATATTTTATGAGGTCAATTGAGTCATCGTCACTAAAAGAAGTAGATCTCTTTCATTCTTTGTTTCAACCATTGGAGTGCAGTGGGTCTTGGACATTGCGTCGAAAGCTTTTGTCAATCAAATTAAATTAAACTCTGCTTGTGAAGACATGTTGAGGCAAATGAAATCGAAATCGAATCAAATTTAATGATTGCCACCTGTGCCAATGGAGCGCTAAGAGCACCATCCGAGCATAATCATTGCCAGAGCAGCTGTCTGGCTTCCATGCCGGTGGCACGTAAATAGCACCATTTGAGCATGATCGCTTCTAATGTCACCTTACTGGCACTTGTGCTGGTGGCACATGAAAAAAACATTCGAGCAAGGTCGTTGCCAGTGTCACTGGACTGGCTCCTGTGCAGGTGGCACGTAAAAAAACACCATTTGAGTGTGGCCGTTGCCAGTACCACCAGACTGGCCCTCGTGCCGGTGGCACGTAAAAGCACCCATTACACTCTCAGAGTGGTTGGCATTAGGAAGGTCATCCAGCTGTAGAAACTGCCAGATCAGATTGGAGCCTGGAGCAGCCATCTGGTTCGCCAATCCTCAGTCAAATCGTCCAACCCATGCTAGCATGGAAAGCGGATGTTAAATGATGATGATGATGATGATTTTAAGTATGATACTTGTATAGCCTGTCATGTGTCTTTATTCTAGATGTTCAGAATTGGAGCCAATGCTGAAATAAAACATTGCTGCTGTATTTATGACCAGCTCTTCAAACACACCTTTCAGGGCTCAAAAGTCATTTTTAAGATCTCACACTAGGAAAGAGCTATTATAGGTAAGAGAAGAGGTCTAACTCTGTGAGGTGCACACAGCCACCGTATATATATATATATATATATATATATATATATATATATATATATGTATGTATGTATCATAAATATATAGGGATTGACAGTAACCTGCTTCTCCAACATACTGAGAATTCAGAAATAGCAGCCAAAGAACTACTGATTCCAAAACTACAAATTATTACTCTAAATCAATTTAGAGTAATAATTTGTAGTTTTGGAATCAGTAGTTCTTTGGCTGCTATTTCTGAATTCTCAGTATGTTGGAGAAGCAGGTTACTGTCAATCCCTATATATTTATGATTATAAATGATTTTACCGAAAAGGTTTTTTTCATACTGAGCTACCCGGCAAAATTGTTGATTATTAATTTTATTACTAATTGACGATTCCCTGCCCTGCATATCTATATGTATGTATGTATGTATGTGTGTGTATATGTTTGTGTTCGTGTGTGTATCCCTCCCCCAACATCGCTTGACAACCGATGCTGGTGTGTTTATGTCCCCGTAACTTAGCAGTTCAATAAAAGAGACTGATAGAATAAGTACTAGGCTTACAAAGAATAAGTCCTGGGGTCGACTTACTCGACTAAAAGCAGTGCTCCAGCATAGCCACAGTCAAAGAGTAAAAGAGAGTATATGTGTGTGTTTGCATGTGTGTGTGTGTGTGTGTGTGTGTGTGTGTATGTGTGTGCATGTGCGTGTATGAGTGTATATGGAGGCACATGGTTTAGTGATTAGTGTGTTTGACTCATGATAGTAAGATTGTGGTTTCAGTTCTTAGATTAGGTGATGCATTGTGTTCATTTCACATTGATAAAAATGAGTAATTCTGTAATAGACCAGCTTCCCATCCAGGGTGGAATATATCCATCAGAGAAACTGGGAAACCAGCCCTATCCTCCTTATGAAGTAATGTGGACTAACCACATGCACACACGCGTGCGCGCATGCGCATATATATGATGGGCTTCTTTCAGTTTCCGTCTACCAAATCCACTCACAAGGCTTTGGTCAGCCCAAGGCTATACTATAAGATACTTGCCCCAAAGTGTCACACAGTGGGATTGAGCCCGGAACCATGTGGTTTGGAAGGAAACTTCTTATCACAAGTCAAACATTGGCACTTACCTTTCATGCCTGATTATGGACTGTATATGTTTTGAGAAATGGCATTTACAGAAGACAAACACACACACACATGCACACACACTTATACTCTCTTTTACTCTTGTTTCAGTCATTTTGACTCTGGCTATGCTGGAGCACTGCTTTTAGTCAAACAAATCGACCCCAGGACTTATTCTTTGTAAGCCTAGTACTTATTCTATCGGTCTCTTTTGCCGAACTGCTAAGTTACG